>NC_133391.1:748763-916690 GCF_047511655.1 Castor canadensis | reverse complement strand
AGTGGGCAAGGGCTTCGGTCACTCCCTGGGCCACCAAGTGTCCATTTGCCAGGTAAGTAAACTGAGGCCAGACAGACGGCCTGCCTGATACCACAGTCCATAAATGGTGAGCCAAAACTCAACACCAAACGTCGCCAGGCCTGGCCCACCACATTGTACTGATCTTTGTTGGTTAGCAGAGGCCGAGGGGAGGCAGCTCTGGGCAGCACTCACCCACGGCAGATGCGGATCAACGTCACTCCAGATGACCGTGACTGTAGAGACACGGGTCTGCTATGGTTGGTATCCCTGACCCGCGTTTGTGGTGGCCAGGCTGGAGGCCGCAGGACATGCAAGGTATGGAAAGAAGGGGTGACCTCCTTACTCGGTGTACCCCACCCACCCTGGTGAAAGTAATAAAATGGCTATTTTGCTAGGTGCCGTGGCTCACGTCTGTAATCCCATCCACTCAAGGAGGCAGAGATCAGGAGGATTGAGGTTGCAAGCCAGCCTCGGGAAATAGTTCTCGGGACCCGATCTCGAAAGGACCCATCTCAGAAAAGGGCTGGTGGAGTGGCTCAAGTGGTAGAGTACCCTCCTAGCAAGTGTTAGGTCCTGAGTTCAAACCCCAGTACTACCAAAAACAATTAAAAAGTGAGGTTTTTGGCTCAGCTAGTGCCCAGTGGTGGCCGGCTCAGAGGTGGGGAGGCCAGGATGGGGGTTTAGCAGTGTGTGTCAGGTAGAGCCAGTGTTTGACCATTGGATGGAGTGAGGGACAGACAACGCCCTTGGAGGAGAGGACACTGGTTTTAGTGTCACGGTGAGTCCTCGGTTGTCTGTGTTAGACAGCAGGGAGGGAGAGCTTTGAGGAAATGACCCAAGGACCGTAGTGACCCGAGGCCAGCATTGGCCCTGACCTAAGAGGAGACGCAGGCCAGGCCGGAGGTCTGCGGCTGGATGTGAGGACATGTGGCCTGGACCTCCCACACCCTTTCCCTTGCCCACGGCCACTGCCCTTCAGCAGCTGCGTCTCTTGTAGGAGTGACGGGGTGGGTGGCAGGACAACCATGCCCCGCTCCCTGCAGTCCAGGGACCCCTGGGGTCCCGAGTCCAACGGCTTCCCATATCTCGCTGTGTTGGTAGGGACAGGGACAGGGCCTGCCTTTGGGGCCCAGACATGGTGAGGTTTCTGCAGGGCTGGTGGAAGAAGGGCTGACTTGGCCCTGAGGGAGAGTGACAAAGTGAGATGTCCCCAAGGGCCCCGGGAGGGACAGAAGTGCCAGACCTGGTCTCAGCTGGAATGGCTGGGCCCAGGCAGGGAGCTCTGAGCCCTGGGGACACTGTCGCTCCCCCCACCCCCCAACCAGGCCCAGCCACAAGCACACAGCTGCTTCCTGGACTCGGGCAGTTAGACCACAGCAGCCGCAGGCCTCTGGCCTTGGCGGGTTCTGGGGGCCACTGGGGCTGACTGCCCCGGGCAGGGCCTCAAGGGGCCACTCCAGGAGGAGGAGGATGGAGGAGGTGGAGGAGGAGGAGGAGATGGTAGAGCATCTGCCTAGCAAATGTAAGGCCTCCTCCATCTCCTCCTCCATCTCATCCTCCTCCATCTCCTCCTCCATCTCCATCTCCTCCTCCTCCATCTCCTCCTCCTCCATCTCCTCCTCCATCTCCTCCTCCTCCATCTCCTCCTCCATCTCCTCCTCCATCTCATCCTCCTCCATCCCTCCTCCATCTCCTCCTCCATCTCCATCCTCCTCCTCCTCCATCCCCCTCCTCCTCCTCTCCCCTCCATCTCCTCCTCCATCTCCTCCTCCATCTCCTCCTCCATCTCTCTCTCATCTCCTCCTCCTCCTCCTCCTCCTCCTGCCATCTCCTCCTCCTCCATCTCCTCCTCCTCCATCTCCTCCTCCTCCATCTCCTCCTCCTCCATCTCCTCCTCCTCCATCTCATCCTCCTGCCATCTCCTCCTCCATCTCCTCCTCCATCTCCATCTCCTCCTCCATCTCCTCCTCCTTCTCCATCCCTCCTCCTCCATCTCCTCCTCCATCTCCTCCTCCATCTCCTCCTCCATCTCCTCCTCCATCTCCATCTCCTCCTCCTCCATCTCCTCCTCCTCATCTCCTCCTCCTCCATCTCCTCCTCCTCCATCTCCTCCTCCTCCATCTCCTCCTCCTCCTCCTCCTCCTCCATCTCCTCCTCCATCTCCTCCTCCTCCATCTCCTCCTCCTCCATCTCCATCTCCTCCTCCTCCATCTCCTCCTCCTCCATCTCCTCCTCCTCCATCTCCTCCTCCATCTCCTCCTCCTCCATCTCCTCCTCCATCTCCTCCTCCATCTCCATCTCCTCCTCCTCCATCCCCTCCTCCATCCATCTCCTCCTCCATCTCCTCCTCCATCTCCTCCTCCATCTCCTCCTCCATCTCCTCCATCTCCTCCTCCTCCTCCTCCTCCTCCATCTCCTCCTCCTCCATCTCCTCCTCCTCCTCCATCTCCTCCTCCTCCATCTCCTCCTCCTCCATCTCCTCCTCCATCTCATCCTCCTCCATCTCCTCCTCCATCTCCTCCTCCATCTCCATCTCCTCCTCCATCTCCTCCTCCTCCTCCATCTCCTCCTCCTCCATCTCCTCCTCCTCCATCTCCTCCTCCTCCTCCATCTCCTCCTCCATCTCCTCCTCCATCTCCATCTCCTCCTTCTCCATCCCCTCCTCTTCCATCTCCTCCTCCATCTCCTCCTCCATCTCCTCCTCCATCTCCTCCTCCATCTCCATCTCCTCCTCCTCCATCTCCTCCTCCTCCTCCATCTCCTCCTCCTCCATCTCCTCCTCCTCCTCCTCCTCCATCTCCTCCTCCATCTCCTCCTCCATCTCCATCTCCTCCTCCTCCATCTCCTCCTCCTCCATCTCCTCCTCCTCCTCCATCTCCTCCTCCATCTCCTCCTCCATCTCCATCTCCTCCTTCTCCATCTCCTCCTCCTCCATCTCCTCCCCCTCCATCTCCTCCTTCTCCATCTCCTCCTCCTCCATCTCCTCCATCTCCTCCTCCTCCATCTCCTCCTCTTCCATCTCCTCCTCCGTCTCCTCCTCCTCCTCCTCCACCCCCTCCACCTGCTCCTCCTCCTCCTCTTCCATCTCCTCCATCAGGTCTATGGCTAGGTGTAGGATTAGGGACTGGGCTAGGGTTAGGGCTATGGATGTGACTGTTGATAGGGTTAGGGTTAGGGCTATGCTGTGCAGCTCTAGTGTTAGGGTAGGGCTAGGGTGAGGGTTATGTTTAGTATTAGGGTAGGGTTAGTGTAAGGCTTAAAGTTAGGGTTTGGGTTAGAATTAGATTTGGGATATAGCTAGGTCTAGGTCTAGGGTTAGGGTTAGGGTTAGAGTTGGGCTAGGGTTATGTTTAGGGTTAGGGTTAGGGTTAGTGTTAGGCCTGGACACACTCCTACACACGTACACTCTGTGTGCAGCCACTCTGTGCGTGTAGCCTGAGCAGCTGAGGGAGACAGGCCCTCCTCAGGTGGTGCTGGTGTTTTTGGGCTCACTGTGCATGCACCCACGACACAGGATGCTCTGGCACAAGGTCGTCAGGAGACCCTGTGTGGTCCTCACAGCATTGGGTGCCACTGGCTCTGAAGCAGCAGCCCAGAAGTCACACACTGCCTGTGTTTGGTGGCATTCATGGCCACACCTTCCTCCCAGTGGACAGTTAAAGTGGACTGAGGTGGCTGCAGAGGTGGGACTCGAATCCAGAGCTGTGGCCACTGCTGGAAGATGTGGGATTAGGTGAGAAAAACATGGGCAGATAAGAATTGTGTGTTTTTTCAGGGTAAAAACACACCTGTGATTGCTGGAGTGAGTACAGGACACGCAGGGAGGATGACTCAGACACAGGAAAGTGCTGGCTGCAGGGAAGACACGGGGCAGAGCTGGGAGGTACATGGTATTTGTTTATTTTTTTTGGTGGGACTGGGGTTTGAACTCAGGGCCTCGTGCTTGCTAAGCAGGCGTCTACCGTCTCTGAAGAGCATGAGCGATGTGTGGCAAGGTAGGGCACGCCTGTAATCCCAGCACTTAGGAGGCTGAGGCTGGCAGATGGAGAGTTCCAGGCCAGCGTGGGTACATAGTGAGACCTTGTCTGAAGTAAAATAAAACAAAGACAAATAAAATAAATCAAAATGAGATCCTGGATGCAAAATACTCTACTCCCTGTCCTTGTCCTGCTTGGGGCACAGCTGTCTGCTGGGCGTGGTGGGGGTCAGCTGTCTCAGATAGGTGTGACAACCAGGTGTGCACTGCCCGCCAGGCCGTCCAATGGTTTCAGCATGCCTGACCATGTGTCACTCAAACAACGACATCCTTTTTCTGCAAAAACAACGCCTGCCTTGCTGAAGGTGGGTGGGTGAGGCGCTGACCCGTCTTTCCCGTCTCCAGCCATGAGGTGGCGCTACAGGCAATGCGCTGCCCCGCTCGTTCTGCTCGCTTTTCCTTCCCCACGCCGACAATTTTACTTCCGGGTCTACCGGAAATCGGTCTTCCGAGTGCCCTGCGATCCCTTTGTACTTCCGGGGCAGCCGCGTCTGGGAGGCTCCCGAGAGATGAGCGGGAGGTAAGTGGGCTGCGGCCCTGGATGCCCCGTCCCGGCCGGTGGTGCCCGGCTCTCCGCTGTCGCCGAGCGTCGCCGCGGCCCCGCCCCCACCCGCGTCCTCCGCGGACGGCCCTGGGTGCGCTCGGCCCCGGCCTGCGCGGCGAGAACGAGCGAATGAATGAGCGAGCGAGTGACTTCCTGCCGCCCCCTCCCAGGTGACGCCTGTGCGGCGCGGAGCGCGAGGGCCGCGGGCAGGATGAACCGGGCCAAGCCCACCGCCGTGCGGAGGCCCAGCGCCGCGGCCAAGCCCTCAGGTGCGGTGCGCGTGCGGGCGCGGGCCACCCGGGGGCGGCGAGCGCGGGGTCCCGGGGGCGGGGGGCGGGCGGCCATGGTCCTGCAGGACGGTGGTCATCTAGATCTGGGAGCCCTCGTCCTGTGGGTCACTGGTCATCCAGGCCTGGGAGCCGTGGTCTCCCGCAGGACACTGATCATCCAGACCCGGGAGCCAGGCAGCTGCAGTCCTGTCCGAGGACGCTGGTCATCCAGGCCTGGGGAGCCCAGCAGCCCTGGCTCCTACAGGACATGGTCACTTGGCTCAGCTCAGCATCCCAAGGCGGCATGGTGTCAGGTGACCTGGATTCTGGTTCTGGAGTTGCCACTTGCTCGCTGTGTGGCGCGGCACCCTGCCTGACCTCTAGGTCTCCCTCGCCTGTGAGGAGGGTCATTAGCATCTGTGCTCTCAGGAACCTCGCGTGGGTGAAGCAGAAGCAGACTGCCTGGAGAATTAGAGCTGGCCTGACTGTAGTCAGTGTCGTCAGCACCCCTGCACGTCAGCCATCACTGTCGACGTCACGCGGGTCCTGGATCTGCAGGAGACTTGCCGAGTGACTTCGGGCCTGACTCTTGCCTCCTCTGATCCTCACTTAATTTCCTTGGAGGTTAACAGGTTGGGGAGCTCTTCCACCTTGGCCAGCCTTGCACATGTGCACGTTTTCTGTCTCCTTTGCAGGGCACCCTCCGCCTGGGGACTTTATTGCCCTTGGCTCAAAGGGTCAGGCGGGCGAGTCGAAGACCGCATCGGCCCTGCTGAAGCCGACTGCTCCGGGGCTGCCCTCGGAGCGTAAGCGGGAGGCCTCGGCTGCTCTGCCTGGTGCCTCGCTGGCCGGCCTTGCCAAGCGCCCTAAGCTCCCCTCCACACCCCCACTGAGTGCCCTGGGGCGCCTGGCTGAGGCCGCAGTTGCGGAGAAGCGAGCCATCTCTCCCTCCATTAAGGAACCGTCCGTAGTGCCAATTGAAGGTAAGATCGGGCTGCAAAGTGACAGACTCGTGGGAAAGATAGCGCATCGGCTGAGCACAGGGCTCTGGTGTGGCGCTGCAGGCACTGTAGGGAAAGCCAGAGTTGGGGTGTGCAGCTTTCGTCCACTGTGGGCCCTCCCTCCTGCACCCCTTGGGGAAGCTGCTTGATAGCGATGGAGCGCTGGCCAGGCCTGCCTGTGGGCTTCTGATGGCTAACTTGGTCCTCTCTCCGGGCCAGTTCTGCCCACGGTGCTGCTGGACGAGGTTGAAGCTGCCGAGCTGGAGGGCAATGACGACAGGATCGAGGGCGTGCTGTGTGGGGCAGCAAAGCAGCTCAAGGTGACGCGGGCCAAGCCAGACAGCACCCTGTACCTGAGCCTCATGTACCTGGCCAAGATCAAGCCCAACATCTTTGCCACTGAGGGCGTCATTGAAGTAAGGCTGGCCACCTGGGATCGCTGCTCCACGCTGCCTTCTGCACGCCCACATCAGGGTGGCCATGACAGGTCTGTGACTGGCACCTCCTTGTAGGCTCTGTGTAGTCTTCTGCGGAGAGACGCCTCCATCAGCTTCAAGGCCAAGGGGAACAGCCTGGTGTCCGTGCTGGCCTGCAACCTGCTTATGGCTGCCTACGAGGAGGATGAGAACTGGCC
The DNA here is from genome assembly GCF_047511655.1 of Castor canadensis. Taxonomy (NCBI): domain Eukaryota; kingdom Metazoa; phylum Chordata; class Mammalia; order Rodentia; family Castoridae; genus Castor; species Castor canadensis. Next base: position 910,185 of record NC_133391.1, on the reverse strand, counting down.
TGAGATCTTTGTCAAGGTGAGTCACCTGTCCTGGGTCTTGCTGGGTGTCTGTCCCGGTGCTGAAGAGCGGAGTGCCACAGGCAGGGGGTGAGAGAAGGGAGTGAGGACCACCAGGGACAAGCAGGAGAAAGAAGCCAACAGCGCTGCCCCTCCTGCACTGAGGTGGGGACAGGCTCAGGGTGTGAACGTGTGGCTCCTCATAGGTGTACATTGAAGACTCTCTGGGGGAGCGGATCTGGGTGGACAGCCCGCACTGCAGGACCTTCGTGGACAACATCCAGACAGCATTCAACACCAGGGCGCCCCCCAAGAGCATGCTGCTGCAGGGGGAGGGGGCCCGTGGTGGGGGCGACCTCGGGGCTGGTGAGACACCTTGCCAGGCTGGGCTGGGGGTAGAGCAGGGTGTCCAACCGGGAGGTGGGGCAGGTGCCCAAGGGATGTCCACACGCTTCGTAGGGAGCAGTCCCCACCCCTCACTCACAGAGGAGGAGGATAGCCAGACGGAGCTGCTGATTGCTGAGGAGAAGCTGAGCCCCGAGCAGGAGGGCCAGCTCATGCCCAGGTAGGTGAGCCATAGGACCCAGCTCTTGGGTGGCCAGTGGGGAGGGTTGGAGAGTAGCTTCCTTCCTTGCCTCCTCCCCACTCTGGCCTAGGTACGATGACCTCGCGGAGAGCGTGGAGGAGTACGTACTGGATGTGCTGAGGGACCAGCTCAACCGGCGGCAGCCCATCGATAGCGTGTCACGCAACCTGCTGCGGCTGCTCGCCTCCACCTGTGGCTACAAGGAGGTGCGGCTGCTGGCCGTGCAGCGGCTGGAGATGTGGCTGCAGAACCCGAAGGTGGGCCGCGGCAGCAGGCAGGACCACGGGCAGTGCCTCCCCTGCTCCTGCCCGCTTCGTGTCACCCACGGCCCTTCCCACCTCCTGCAGCTGACCAGGCCAGCACAGGACCTGCTGATGTCTGTGTGCGTGAACTGTAGCACGCACGGCCCGGAGGACACGGACGTCATCTCCCATCTGGTCAAGATCCGCCTCAAGCCCAAGGTCCTTCTCAACCACTACATGCTCTGTGTCAGGTGTGCAGCCGAGGTGGGGCGCAGGGGCAGGCGGCAGCCGGGCTCGTGCTGTGCCCCTGCCCACGTTCCGGCTCCATGTCCAGGGAGCTGCTGAATGCGCATAAGGACAACTTGGGCACCACCATCAAGTTCGTGATCTTCAACGAGCTCTCCAACGCCCGTAACCCCAACAACATGCAGGTCCTGCACACTGCGCTGCAGCACAGCTCCGAGCTGGCACCCAAGGTGGGCCCTGTCACCATGTGGATGGGGACGGGGGCCGCACATAGAGGGCACAGGCTCGGGGCAGGAGAGCATCTGAACCTTGTTCGCGATTGGCCTCCGTCCACCCCCGGAAGCAAACTGTTGAGGGAGCAGCACGGGGACCTCAGAGTCACCAGTGTCCCGCACTGCCATTCTCGCTGCCCTCCTGGGCAGGGGTTCCCCAGGTCCAGTAGGAGGCTTCATAGCATTCCGGCCCTGGCCTGGGGGTCTCCTCGGCCAGAACGATCTGGGGAAGCCCTACTGTGGCAAGGCCGGTCAGTCTTCTGGGCGGCTTGTGTGTCAGCCTCCTGCAGGTCTGCTGACCAGCCTGTCACCTGTGTGGACATCATTTTGAGAGGAGCTTGGTTGGGTCTCGGCTCTGTTTTCCTAGGAGGTTGGGTGGAGGCTGAGGTGGCTTGTTGTGCCCTTGCTGAGCACTGGCCACCCGTGTGCCAGCTGCCAGGAGAGTCAGCACGAGGCAGGCACCTGTGCTCAGGCTGCGTGGGAGCCTGCGGACCTTCTGCTGGGACGGGTGTGGAGCAGCCTCCTGCGGGGCGGAGTGAGGCCCTGACGCGGGACGTGGCAGGATTGCTCGTCTCGGATGGCCACTGATCACTGTGCCTCGGTGGTCCCTGTCTGTCACAGTTTCTGGCCATGGTGTTCCAGGACCTGCTGACCAACAAGGATGACTACCTGAGGGCGTCGCGAGCTCTGCTGCGTGAGATTATCAAGCAGACGAAGCATGAGGTCAACTTCCAGGCCTTCTGTCTCGGGCTCATGCAGGAGCGCCGGGAGCCCCAGCACCTGGACATGGAGTTCAAGGTGCCCTCCTCTGCCCCCGTCACCCCCGTCACCCTGGGCCATGTGCACAGCTCTGTCTCCTCGAAGGGTGCGCCTGTGCTTGAGTGAGATCTTAGCAGAGTCTTGATGGGCCGGCCATGTGCTGGGAAGCTGGCATCCTCAGCTGCTGTGGACAGAGCTGTAGCTGGTGGGGTTGCAGAGAGCTGACACTGAAGAGGAGGCTGGACAGCTGGTGGAGGGACTCCAGGGCCCGGAAACTGCGTGGCAGTAGGCCAATAGCAGGTGGTAGTCTGCTATTTGGACAGAACTGCAGCCAGCTCTGTTGACTGGGCTTCCTCCCAGTAGCCTAACTAGGATCTTGCTTAGCCGCTCCAGGGCCCCGAGACCTGCTCCTGCCTGCCTGGTGGTTCCTGGGCCCTGTTGGGACTCCTTGTGACTGTGTGTGTGTGTGTCTGCGTGTCTGTCTGTGTTGTCTCTGTATGTCTGTCTCTGTGCATACACGTGTCTGCGTGTCTGTGTGTCTCTGTGTGTGTGTGTGCTTACATGTGCGTGAATCTGAGTCTGCCTGTCCTGGGTGCGGTGCGAGTCCCATTGTGCTGTGCCTGCAGGAGCGGTTTGTGGTTCACATCACCGATGTGCTGGCCGTGTCCATGATGCTAGGTATCACGGCTCAGGTGAAGGAGGCCGGCATCGCCTGGGACAAAGGAGAGAAAAGGAGTAAGACCGCAGGCCCAGGCCCAGGCCCAGGCTCGGGTGGCTGAGGCTGTCCCTGGGGGCCCAGCACAGGGAATGTGGGGGGACAGTCTCAACACAGCCACTAGAGGAGACTGGGAGTCCCTGAAGTGGCCATCTCTTGTCATCTGGGCTGAGGTGACCGGTTCCAGAGTCCGTGTTCTTAGACACTGGAGCTGTGGGGTCCATAGTGGCCATTTCCATGGCAGGCAGGCAGGGAGGTGGACAGTGCCAGTCCCCTGGTCTGCTGGGGGCTGCAGCCAGTCGGGGTGGGCACTAGCACCACTGACTCTAGCACCCCACAGACCTCGAGGTGCTGCGCGCCTTCCAGAACCAGATTGCCGCGATCCAGCGTGATGCTGTCTGGTGGCTTCACACTGTGGTGCCTTCCATCAGCAAGCTCGCCCCCAAGGACTACGTGCACTGGTACAGCCACCTCCCTGTCCTCGCCTGGGGTGCCACCTTCCCAGACTCTGCCTCCACACAAGTATCAGGGTTCCCAGACAGGACCTCATCCCTCAGACGTGGCCACCAGCACTCTGAGAGCCAGAGATGCTGGCAGGCAGCCGCAGTCCTTGCTCTAAGGAACGCAGGGTCCCTGACCGTGGCAGCTGCAGCCAGGGCCATGTTGCTGAGCTGTGCTTCCTCACAGTGACTGAACAACACTCAGTTGCTGCCCCTCAGCCATGCGAGTGGAGCCACGTGGTCCCTGAGCAGCTGGCCATCACCAGCCTTGTCTGAGTCTCTCGTGTCGGGGATTGTGGGGAGGAGGTGGCCCTGAGCTGCTGCACCCCCCTGATGGCCCTGCTTGTTCCACAGCCTGCACAAGGTGCTCTTCACAGAGCAGCCCGAGACCTACTACAAATGGGACAACTGGCCGCCTGAGAGTGACCGCAAGTGAGAAGCCTGTGGGGGCTGTTCTAAGTGGCCCTGTCCTGGGAGCCCTGGGTGCTGTGTCTGCACTCTTCCCCCACCCCCGTCGCCTCCAGAGCCTGTACCCACAGGCTGCCTGTGCACCCGACTCACACCCCAGTGCCACAGGCACTGCCTGGTAGCTGACCCGCTGGCGCCCATCAGAACGTGTTCTGGATCACGCCCCATCCCTGAGTCCTGCCACCCAGTCCAGTTTGCTAGCTCCAGCCACTGTGCCCTGTGCACTCTGACATGCTGCCGGTGGTCTCTGCCCACCCAAAGCCCCCGTGGATGACAGAGAGAGCTGCACCATGTGGATGTGGGGAACAGGACTGTGTGTGGCCACCAAAGTTTGAGGAGAGGAGTGGATTCCTGCATTGTCCCTGCCCTTTAGAGACTAGGGGAAGAGGGTGGGCCCGAGGGCAGGAGACCTGCGCCTCTGCTGGCCTCAGGAGCCTGGCTGCCGGCCTCAGCCCTGCACAGGACCCAGGAGTTCTGGCCAGGGCCCCCGCCGAGCCAGCCCCTGCCCATGCCGCCTGCAGCTTCTTCCTGCGCCTGTGCTCGGAGGTGCCCATCCTGGAGGACACACTCATGCGTATCCTGGTCATCGGGCTGTCCCGTGAGCTCCCGCTCGGCCCGGCGGATGCCATGGAGCTTGCTGACCACCTGGTGAAGCGAGCCGCAGCCGTGCAGGCAGATGGTAATGGCCCCTTGGCCCCCTCAGTGATGGTGCCCCAGAAGCCTGGGCCCTGTCCCTCACCCCACCAAGGTCACCTGGGCAGCAGCACATGCCTGGGTCCTCAGGCCGGTGTCACACCCTCCGCTCGTGGGTGTTCCAGGAGGCTGAGGGCCTGGTGTCCCCAAATGCCTTCATAGCTGTTCAGTCCTGCCCTGTCTGGAGTTTGCCCACTGTCTTGTGGGGGACCCCGCAGGAGCCTCTGCCTGTCTCCTTTCCAGGCCAGTAGAGTGATCTTAAACATGATGCCTGCAGCCTGGCCTTGAGGCCTGCTGTGACCCAAGGGCTCTCCCCTGCTCTGGACTCCCGACCCCCATGGGCTCTCATGCCCCTGCACTGTGGGGGCAGACAGTGCTGCTGTCCATGACAGTCTGGAGCAAGGCTCCTGTCCTCGCTTCGTGACCTGGACAATGGGCCTGAGTGGCTCTGGAGCCCCGGCTTTGGGTTTCAGATGTAGAAGTGCTGAAGGTGGAGCGAATTCAGCTGATCGACGCCGTGCTGAACCTGTGTACCTACCACCACCCCGAGAACATCCAGCTTCCGCCTGGGTAAGGTCCGCAGCTGGTCCCGCCACGCTACGGTCCCCACAGAGCCTGCCCATGTGGACCTGGCACCAGGCCCCCTTTCCTGTTGTCCCGGCTGCCTTTCCCGTGTCTCTGCCGTCTGCCTCGTGTGCACTTCTCCTGTTAGTTAGCAAATGCCTGCTTATTTTTAGATGGTAGTGAGGCTGTGTTCCCTTTTGAATTGCAATTTGCTTTTTAACAAACACCCCAAGTGATGACTCGGTGTTTAGGGTGGCCACCCTGCCCTGGTCTCCATAGATTTCCTTGTTTGGACATTGCACCTAAATAGAACCGTAGGACTTGTGACCTTGCGAGCCTGGCTTCCTTTCTTCCTTTCTTTTCCTTTTTTCTTTTTTTTGGTGGTATTGGTGTTTGAACTCAGGACCTTCACCTTGAGCCACTCCACCAGCCCATTTTTGTGATGGATTTTTTTCAAGATAGGGTCTCAGGAACTATTTGCCTAGGCTGGCTTTGAACCACGATCCTCCTGATCTCTGCCTCCTGTGTAGCTGGGATTACATTCATGAGCCACTGGGCCCCGCCCTGGTTTCCTTCTTCATTCGGCATGTGCAGGGTCCGTCCGTGTGTGGCTGGTGCTGGTTCCAGCTACTTTCTGGGAATGGGTGGGGCTGTGTTGTTTTAGCCACTCACTGGCCACTCACTGGCAGGTGGACATTTGGGTTGTGCCCACTGTTTGACTGTTGCGATGATGCCACTGTGATACTGCATGCAAGTTTTTGTGTGTATGTGTTTCCAGTCTCTCTGGCTGGCGCCTGGGATTGGCCTTGCTGGCTGCATGTGCAGCTCAGTGCAGGACTGTGGAGTTCCCCACAGGGGCTGTGCCGTTATCTGTTGTCATCTGCTCCATGCGGGCTCTGGCCTCCCGTCCATGTGGGCACTCTAGCATGCTCAGTGGTGTGGTGGAGGTGGTCTCATCGTGGTTTCATTGTGCTCTGGAGAACTGTGTGTCCAGGTGCTTTGCTGGCTTTTAGTTGTGGTGTTTGCATGTTTGTCGTTGGGGTTGAAGAACTATTTCCGCTTGCCCCTTGCAGGCCTGTCTTCTGTAGGCCACCCTTCCACTCTCCTGATGCGGCCGCTGATGCACAAAGGCTTTTTGCATTTCGATGAGCTTCTATCCGTTTTCCTTTGGTTTCTGTGCTTCTGTGTTAAAGCTAAGACACCACCTGGTCCAAGTCACAAAGATTTGGGCGCTTGCTCTGGCAGGGCTCTCGTTCTGTCCTCCCAGCACCGCTTGTGGGAAGCCTGTCCCTTCCCTCGTGTCCATGTGTGCTTGTCATCCCCACCCCGTGAGCTCTGTGCACAGGCTCCTGAGGCCAAGGACCTCGTTTTTTCTCTTTGTCATGCTGCTGTCTTCGTGCGGGACCTGAGGCTTGTGCACAATTTCCTGTTTTCTTCGGAGTTCTGTCACTGCAGCTCCTGGCAGTTCAGTTGGCCGTGTGTGTCCAGTTCTCTGGGTGCCTCTCTCTCTGGGAGGCGGGAGTTCAGCTTCACCGTTTTTTCTTTTGATTCAGTCTTGCTGCGTAGCTCAGTCTGGCCTTGAATCTGTGATCCTGCTGCCTCAGCCCCCCAGTGCTGGGATTACAGGCGGGCACCTCCACACTCAGCTTCTGGATTCATTCTTGCGCGTGGTTTCCGTGCTGAGAAGGCACCCTGGTCAGTGTCGGGGTGAGCACGAGTGTCAGGGATTCTCCGTGGACTAACTCTCACTTCTGGTTCCTCAACCCCACGTCTGTCCTGTGCCTGTAGGACTCCTACTAAGCTTTGAAATCGGAGGTGCGTCCTCTCGCTTGGATTTGGTGAAGTCGTAGCCTCGTGCCCACTTGCCCACACTCTACCCTCAAGCTGCCCTGCCGAGTCCTCTAGCCCTGTTAGTTCTGAGCGCTCACATCTCCTGGAAGATTGGGGTCAGCTTCACAGTCTCTGCAGAAATGACATGTGGGGTTCTTTTGTTTGGGTTTAAGACAGGGTCTCACTATGTGGCCCAGGATGGCCTTTGACTTGACATCCTCCTGCCTTAGCCTCCCAGTGCTGGTGTTGTAGACGTGCTTGCATTTACTTCATCTTTAATCTCTTTAGATGATGGTTTGTGGTCTTACTTAGATTCACGTAAACAATCTTCTGTTAGATTTCTGCCTAAGCCTTTTGCTCCTGGTGCTGTGATAAGTGGACTTTCTGTGTCTTCCTTCGTGATTTTCACTGGACAGAGTCTGCATCTCCGACTTCTTCGCTCTTTCTAACAGCTTGAATCCCTTTCCTCTGTAAGGACATGCTTTAACTATGCTTGGGTGTGACTCTTAAATGTTAAAATTGCACCTCGATGGATAGTGGGTTTCTAACTTTCTAGTAAAGAATGAGAGTGATAAGGCTGGGTGCAGTGGCTTCTACCTGTAATTCCAGCTTCTGGGCTGGGGCAGAGATCATGAGAATCAAAGTTCAAAGCCAGCTTGGGCAAAAAGTTAGCAAGACCTCTTCTCAGTCAGTAAGCTCGGCATCGTGGTGCATGCCAGTTTTCTCAGCTCTGTGGGGGCATAAATAGGAAGATGGCAGTCCAGGCCTGCCTGGGCAAAGTGCCAGACCCTATTAAAAATAAGTAAAGCAGAAAGGGCCGGAGGTGAGGCTCAAGTGGTGGAGCACCTGCCTCGCAAGCACGAAGCCCTGACTTCAAACCCCAGTGGGGGGGGAGGGAGGGAGAGAGAGAGAGAGAGAGAGAGAAGGAGACAGAACGAGAATGATAGGATGGTCAGCAGCACTTGTAGGGCATCTATTAGAGAGAGAGAGAGAGAGAACGAGAAAAATAGGATGGTCAGCAGCACTTGTAGGGCCTCTATTACTTGATCTGCGTTTTTCCCATTTTCCCATTTAGTGGATGGGCACGAGGCCCGGAGCTGCTGAGAGCGGTTTGGGTCCTGCCCTGCCTGCCCTGCCCTGCAGGAGCCTGGGGACTCTGCTCATGTGTGTGCCTTTGCAGCGGGACAGGTGTGGCTAGAGGTAGATTTCTGGGAGGAGAAGTTTGGTTTTGGTGGTGCTGACGTTTGAACTCAGAGCTTTGTGCTTGCTGGGCAGGTGCTCTTAACACTTGAGCTGCGCCTCCAGCCTCTTCTGCTTCAGTTATTTTGCAGGATAAGATCTCATGATTCTCCTGTCTCTGCCTCCTGCATATCTGGGATGACAGGTGTGCACCACTGTGTCCAGCTTTATTGCTTGAGATGGGATCTTGCTAGCTATTTGTCTAGGCTGACTTCAACTTGACACTCCCGTTTTCTAGCTCTCGAGTGACTGGGATTATAGGCATGAGCCACAGTGCCTGGCCTGGGAGAGGAAATTTTGAGGCATACTGTCAACACCATAGTCTGAAGCCGTGGCTCATTTAGTCAGTCCGTGATCGTCTGTCATGTCATCACTACCTTGGGTGTGTCCTGTTCTTTTCCCTGAGCTCAAAGCAGCTGAGCCTGTGCTGTGGACACACTGTTTTCTAGGTACCAGCCCCCAAGCCTTGCCATCTCCACGCTTTACTGGAAGGCCTGGCCTCTGCTGCTGGTGGTCGCTGCATTCAACCCAGAGAACATTGGTGAGCCCTCCTGCCACTTGGGCCTGGCTGAAGGTTCCAGGTCTTCCCTCGGGCCACGTGTGTCAGGCCCTTTGAGGGACTAGATGAGCAGGGTGGCTCTGGGACAGTGCGGTGGGTGAGGATGCTGTGGGTGCCCAGGAGAGGACACTGTGAGCAGGGCCCATTTCTGCTTTGCTTCCTCTAGGCCTGGCCGCGTGGGAGGAGTACCCCACGCTGAGGATGCTCATGGAGATGGTGATGACCAAGTAAGTCTGCTGGCGACCCGGCCTTCAGCATGGGCAGGGCCACCCTGCCAGGTGACCCAGGCTTCGGTATAGGCACAAGGCCTGGACTCTGTAGGAGATGGCCTTCCATTGGCCTCGCAGACCACTTCCCCGGGCTCCATTGGCTCCGGGACTTGTTTCCCAGGGTGGGTCCATTGGCGTTGGTCTCTTTCCTTCCTTGGGTGGGGAGCAGTGTGAATCTAGGTGGTACTGTGGAAGCCTATCGGCAGCAGGGCCCCCACCAGCACAGGGTAGGCAGCCCTTGTACCACTGACTGAGGGGGACAGGTCAGACTGACTGAGCCATGGCTGGGCCAGGCACACAGGTGGGCTTCATAGGTCTAGTGTGTCCCGCTCTGTTTTGGCCACAGTGGCCACACAGCAGTTGGCACAGCTGCATGAGAATGCTGGACGCTGTGAGTACAGCTTAGCCAACTGCTCTTGCAGCACAGGTGCCATGCGGGGCCAAAGAAGGTGTGCTGTGTGCTAGGAGTCCCACCTAGCCAGGATGGCACTGCCACCATGTAGAGGGCAGTGCCAAGATGGTGTGGAGCCTGAGGCTGTGGTAGTGTGGGATGCAAGCCAGTTTAGCTGTGGCATTGTGTGTGATGGGAATGGGGTGTGTGTGACTGTGCGCGATGGGGACTGGTGTGCACGGCCATGGCTCCAGCATTTGTGTGGCTGAGGAGGAGCCTGGATGTGGGCTATAGGGACAGAACCCAGAAGGAACACAGGGAGACAGATTTTGGAACATGTGAGAGGAGGTGAGCCGTGAGCACCTCCAGAAAGCCACATGTGCCTCTGGGAGCAGTGAGTCTCACCCTGAGGTGCCCAGGGTGGGTGGAGGCCTGTTGGGGCCATGGTCGTGTGGCAGAGCAGGTGTCCTGAAGAGGACTGTGGGAGTCTGGCCATGGCTGGTGTGATGTGGAAGATGGCTCTCATGTGCAGGAGGCACAGCTGGGCTGGGTTTCTAGAGTCCGGGGTGCCAGGGGCCCAGCGGTGTCTCTCAGCTCGGGCTATGCTCAGCAACGGTGGCCTGGCTTGTCTTGGCTCTGCTTGACACAAGCGTCATCTGGTGTGAGCCACTGTGGCGGTTCTGGTCACAAGACTGCTCACTTTGTCCCCAGTAATTACTCATACCCGCCATGTACGCTGACGGACGAGGAGACACGCACAGACATGATCAACCGGGAGCTGCAGATTTCCCAGCGTGAGAAGCAGGAGATCCTGGCCTTTGAAGGCCACCTGGCCGCTGCCTCCACCAAGCAGACCATCACCGAGAGCAGCAGTCTGCTCCTGTCACAGCTCACTAGCCTGGACCCGCAGTATGTCCCCCCCAGGGCTGGGACTGGCAGCAGGTGCCGGGCCTGGGTGGGATGGAGGCTAGAGGAAAGACGACTGTCCTGAAGTGTCCACCATGACTGGTTTCACGTTCCTGACACGTTTACCTGGGAGACGCAGAGTCCAGTGGTGGCGTCAGCCCTAGGGTCTCAATGGCCCCTCAGCAGCAGGGCTGGGAGGGGGCCATTTGCTGTTGTGACTTCCTGACACTGGTGTCCCCGTGACCATCAGAGGACCCCCCCGGAGGCCTCCCCCGCACATCCTGGATCAGGTGAAGGGCCTCAACCAGTCCCTGCGCCTTGGGCACCTCCTATGTCGCAGCCGCAGCCCTGACTTCCTCCTCAACATCATCCAGCGGCAGGTGTGCCTGGCAGGCGGGGTGTGCGAGGGCCCCGGGAGGAGAGCCAGACCGCTGTAGGCTGCAGAGAGACACTCCTGGAGGGGAGCAGGGCAGGCTGGGGAGGGCCCAAAGCTTCGGCCAGCTGTGGCCTTGCAGCCACAGGCAGAGCACAGGGTGCATGGCCTGGAGAAGGGCTGCGGGGCGGGCAAAGCTCTGCCTCGCTCTTCAGAAGTACCTGGAGGATTTGGGTAGCGGGGGTGGGTCGTGCCTGCTTCTCTGAGCAGGGCCTCTGCCCTCTTTCCCTAGGCCTCCTCACAGTCCATGCCCTGGCTGGCCGACCTGGTGCAGTCCAGTGAGGGCTCCCTGGATGTGCTGCCTGTACAGTGCCTGTGTGAGTTCCTGCTTCACGATGCTGCAGATGACACAGCCTCGGGGGAGGAGGATGATGAGGGTGAGAGCCGGGAGCAGAAAGCTAAGAAGCGGCAGGTTGGTTCCCGCCCATCCCGTCCCATCCACCATCAGCCAGCACTCTGCAGAGTCCAGGTCCTCAGAGCCCCTCTTGCCCACAGAGGCAGCAGAAGCAACAGCAGCTGCTGGGCCGCCTGCAGGACCTGCTGCTGGGCCCAAAGGCAGATGAGCAGACCACGTGTGAGGTGCTTGACTACTTCCTGCGGCGCCTGGGCTCCTCACAGGTGGCCTCCAGGGTACTGGCCATGAAGGTGGGCACAGTGGCCAGCCTGCTCCTCGCTCCCTTGCTCCCTCACTCCTTGTGTGTGGTCAGTGCCTGGCTGTCCCATGGCCCCGTCTGCATGTGCAGAGGGACAGGCCCCTGTTGCAGGGAGGAGATGGGAACCTTGGTGCTGCCTGGCGCTCCTCTGGGTGGTGATGTTCCACAAGTGACTTAAACTGTGGTGTGACGTCTCTGGACGGTATCAAATGGGGGCTGGGGTGCAGCTTGGGACAGAGCTTGGCATGTGTGAGGCTCTGGGTTCCGTCTCCAGCGGCAGCACAAGTGTTAACCTAGTGCATGAAGATCCTGCTGCCCACTGTTCTTCCTCGTTTCCGTCATGGTGACATGGGGTGCAGACCCTTGCTGGGATGGCGAGTGCTCTGCTCTGGTGGGGCTGAGGGGATGATTGCTCTCATGTGTGCTGCAGGGTCTGTCACTGGTGCTGTCAGAGGGTGGCCTGCGGGACAGGGAGGAAAAGGACCCACCCATGGAGGAGGACACTGGGGAGCCAGATGCACTGCACAGCTACCAGTGGCTATTGCGGGACCTGCCGAGGCTGCCCCTGTTTGGCAGTGTGAGGACCACCACTGCCCTGGCACTGCAGCAGGCAAGTTAGGGAGGGGTGCTGTGGGAGGGCAGAGCTGCGGAAGGTTGGGTGGCACTGGCCTAGGAGCCAGCTCAGACGGCTGCCCTCCTCTCCAGGCCATCCACATGGAGACCGACCCCCAGACCATCAGTGCCTACCTGGTCTACCTGTCCCAGCACACGCCTGTGGAGGAGCAGGGACCACACAGCGACCTGGCCCTGGTGAGAGGGATGGGCCCACAGTGCTGCATCCCGGGTAGCAGGCTTCCCTGCCCTGCAGCCTGTTTGCCGTGACCTTGCGTGGTGTGCAAGAGCCAGTACACATGGCTTTTGTGGTCACTGGGGCCCAGCTATCTGGTCCCTCTGATGCCTGCCACTTTCTCAGGGTATTTCTTCTCAGGCTGGGAGGGCCCTTGTGGGCATGTGGTGCCAAAGCTGAGCCGCCTGTGAGGTGCCAGCACTGTACTGGTGTGGCCTGGTTCTGGTGCCAAGGGTGTTAGAGCCTTGGCATTTGCCTGTTCCCTCCTTCACGTGGCCTTTTCCTGCATTTGGCCTTGCTTTCCTGTCGGCTGCTCCCAGCCACAGTGCAGCCCAGTACAAATGGGGGCCCTGAGTCTGGTGCGGGGGTGGACTGGATGGCAGTCACTGGGAAGCTGTTCTCCCACAGCCTGGGCTCCTCCCTGGGCACCTGTACTGAGGCCTTTGTCGTCCGAGTCTCTGGTCCAGTGTGTGGCCTGGGGTGGCTCACGGTCAGGATTGTCAGCACGGGCGTGTGTAAATGTAACCTCTGGGAGGTTTGCAGCAGCCTTTCTGTTCTGGTCAGGAAAGTGCTTGTTTAAGCTCTTTGTGGGTGGTATCTATGGCCTGGTTTCTGCTCCCACACGCCCCTTCTCGTCCACACTGCGGCGGGTGGAAGGTGGCGATGCCTGTATTCAGTGCACAAGCCCCTTCCTGTCCACACTGCGGAGGGCAGCGATGCCCGTGTTCAGTGCACAAGCCCCTTCCTGTCCACGCTGCAGCGGGCGGAGGGCAGTGATGCCTGTGTTTGATACCAAGTTCCCGTCCTTTGTTTAGTGCTGTACCTCTCCACAATGAGATGGCTTGCTTGGCCTTTCCCTCCCACTCCCGCCTGCTGCTTGGTGGCTGTGTCCTGTTGCTAGTGGAGTGAGAGTCCACTTGTGAGGGCTTGACCCCTGCCATCGTCAGCTTGGTGCAGCTGGTGACAGTTGCCAGACTCCTGGCAGGGCACAACTGGTCACATGTCTCACACCATGGCTGGTGCACAGGGAGGAGGGGTGTGGGGCCACTCACGGCAGAATCCCCTGATGGCCCCCTCCCCTGTCCCGCCCAGGACGTGGCCCGGCTGGTGGTGGAGCGCTCCACCATCATGGCACACCTCTTCTCGAAGCTGCCCTGCAGCGCCGCCTCTGATGCTGTGCTGGGCGCCCTGCTGTCCGTCTTCTCTCGCTATGTGCAGCGGATGCGCAAGAGCAAGGAGGGCGAGGAGGTGTACAGCTGGGTGAGGAGGTGGACAGCTGGGCGAGGGGGTGGACAGCTGGGCGAGGGGGTGGACAGCTGGGCGAGGAGGGTGAGGGAGCGGACAGCTGGGTGAGGGGGGCGAGGGGGGTGAGAGGGTCGGGGGGGGCGACGGTTCACACCTGGGTGAGGGAGTGGGGAGGTCCAGAGAGGGCTGAGGGTGTGAGGGGTCCACACTGGGTAAGGGTATGCTTGGTCTTGGCCCTCTGAGCCACCCAACCCCATTCCCATCTCACCCGTCAGTCAGAGTCTCAGGACCAGGTCTTCCTGCGCTGGACGAGTGGGGAGACGGCCACCATGCACATTCTTGTAGTCCATGCCATGGTCATCCTGCTGACGCTGGGCCCGCCCCGAGGTGAGTGGTGACCAGGTCCACAGGTCTGTCTTCGGGTCTTTTTCTCTGCTTTCAGGCAGGCAGGAAGTGTGTGGTCTGGGAAGAGCCACTGCACCGGCCACGGCTTTGACCCTGTCCTTTCCTACTGCCTGGGCTGCTGCTGGTGTGCAGTGGACGTTGCGCCCTGTCCGCCCATCTTAGAGTGCTTTGTGCAAGCACTCAGGTCCTTTTTGGGGCAGGATCTTGTAAGCTGAGAACCGAGACGCAGGGCCTGTGCCGAGACAGCCTGTGTCAGAGTACCCATCGGTCCCAAGCGCAGATGCCAGTGAGGCAGCTCCTGAGTGAGGAGCCCAGGCGGCAGTGACCACACAGCCAGTGAAACGGGGTTTCTTGGCGTGGAGGTGCAAGCACAAGGCTATCCAGACGGCCCAAGTCCTCCAGTGCCTAGAGCCTGGTGACCCTGTCTGACTGACCCTGACGTAGCCAGCAGCCTTTCCTTCTCTTTCCTGGTCCTATGCCTGCTTCCCCTGCCGCTTACCTAATAGCGTCTACAAGAGTTGGGAAGGACATGGGACCTCTTTGCTAGGGGCTGTGGGGTGTTTGGTGTGCCATACTGCAGTGGTGACTCCTAGCGGGCAGATGGAGGTGGTCACCCAGGTGTGCATCCACTGTGCTGCCCTCAGGAAGCACTGCAGGGAAGGCCCGCCGTGTCCCCTGTGCTCTGTGGAGCCTGAGGTCAGAGAGAGCTGGCTGGGCCAGGCAGCTTGCACCCAGAGCATAGAGGCCTGGTGGTCACACGTCCACTGAGGGGCGGGTAACCTCAGGCAATGGCTTCATCTCAACCCGTGTTTTCTCCCTGTACGTGGGCTGGAGCCAGGCTGCTGCAGCCCCTAGGGGAGAGTGTTGTGTAAAGGAATGTGCCCGGTGTGTGGCCCACCACGGCCCTCGTCTACCTCTCCCACCTCCGATCACCACTGTACAGGAGGAGCCCTGGGTGGTCTCAGGTCCTTGTTGGGGTCGGGGTCCCCAGATGAGTAGGCTCTCACCGCGTCTTTCCCAAGCTGGCGATGGTGAGTTCCATGAGCTGCTGGACATCTGGTTTCCGGAGAAGCAGCCACTGCCCACTGCCTTCCTGGTGGACACCTCTGAGGAGGCACTGCTGCTGCCTGACTGGCTGAAGCTGCGTATGATCCGCTCGGAGGTCCCTCGTCTGGTGGATGCTGGTATGGCCCGGCTGGGCCTGGGAGGTCAGAAATCAGTCCTGGGAAAAATAAGAGGGTGGGGATTAGAGGGGAGAAGGAAAGGGGTCAGGGGACTCTGCAATGGTCCTTGAAGGACTTGTGGGCTTCAGGCAAGTCACAGTGGGGAAAGGAGGATCCCGCCAGAGCTGGATGGGCTTGGCCAGCGCAGTCCATCGCGCTGGCCCCTGGGCAAGGCGAGCACGCTTGCCCCAGAGGCCCTGGAAGGATCTGCCTTGAGGAGTCTGGGCTCCTGGTAGCCATGGGCCTGAGGTGAAGCTCCAGTGACCGCATGCTGGAGAGGGCGCCAGGCTTGCAGGTGTTGCTGAGCTCTGAGCAGCTGGTGGCCACACCTGTAGCCGCCCTCCATGGTGGAGGCCTGGATGGGGGTGGCCTCCCAGTCACCATGGCCCTAAGTGCATGTCGCCCCAGCCCTGCAGGACCTGGAGCCCCAGCAGCTGCTGCTGTTCGTCCAGTCCTTCGGCATTCCTGTGTCAAGCATGAGCAAGCTCCTCCAGTACCTGGACCAGGCGGTGGCCCAGGACCCCCAGGCCCTGGAGCAGAACATCATGGACAAGAGTGAGCCCAGGGCTCTGCGGGGCAGCCAGGTGGCGGGGTCCGTGTGCCGCAGGGAGGAGGGCAGCTGGGGGTCAGTGAGATGTGCTCAGGAGAGTGCTCGGTACGGTGTACCATGGGTAGTTGTATAGCCAGGGGTTGGTGAGTTGTGGGTAGGACCACATGGACAGCTCTGGGCAGGAGCCAGCACCTGGCAAGTTTGGTGCTATCAGGAGAGCCCAGGCTCCCCAGAGGGACTCATTCTCAGCTGGAGTGCTGTAGGGGTTCTGAGCGTTCTCCCAGCTGGGCAGTCCTGCAGCTCAGCTCCTGCAGACTTGGGGAAGCTTGCTGGGCACTGCTGGACACGCGTGAGGGTCCTGGCCCAGCACTTCCGGGAGAGGGGACATGCTCCCCTTTGCCCGCACATCACCCCACCCCTCCATGCCTGCGCCGCCCGCTCTGCAGATTACATGGCCCACCTGGTCGAGGTCCAGCATGAGAGAGGCGCGTCCGGAGGCCAGACCTTCCACTCTCTGCTCACTGCCTCGCTGCCACCCCGGCGAGGTACTGGTCCCCAGCCCCATTGCGTGGCTCCCAGCTGCTCGTGGTCCCCTCAGCTGATCCTTGGCCAGCACTTGCTTCTGGCCATGGGGCTTTGTGTCAGGTCCGTCCCACTTGTGGGCCTGCGTGAGGGCTGAGGTTTAGGGAATGCAGATCTGTTGTGGGGTGCAGAACCGAGTCCCCAGATTTACGTGAATCCCCCACTGGGGGCTTGTCAGTCTTATCCAGGCTGGTTCCCCTTTTTCCTGCAGACAGCACGGAGACACCAAAACCCAAAAGCAGTCCTGAGCAGCCTCCAGGCCAGGGCAGGATGCGGGCTGGGTCGCAGGTCCGGGTACTCGGCCCCGAGGACGACTTGGCTGGCATGTTTCTGCAGGTACCAGCACTGCCGTGTGTGTCCCCAGCTGCTGCTCCCTGCCATGTGCGCCCTCAGCTGCTACACACAGTGGCGTTGTATGGGTGCCCGCCTGAGGCTTTCCGCTCCTCTTGGGCACACCCTCTCACTCAGCTGGGTTTCTCTGCAGGCCTGTGGGAGGGAGGAGGGAAGGAAGGCCCATGTGTCCCCACTCTGGCCACCTTCACACGGTCCTAAGCACCCACTTCCTATGAGCAGAAGCTGAGGTTTTCAGGGCGTTTGAAGTCCTGCTGGTGCTGGATCCCCGTACGGCCCCTCTTGCACTCTCTAGAGCCTCGTGCCACACACAGGTCCTGCATGCCTGCTTTCCAGAGCCGCTCCCTGCTCAGTTCACTCCACTTAGTTGAGGCCAAAGATAAACGGGGACCTGGCAAGGGCACAGCTTTGTCTCAGGAGCTGGTGGATGGGGAGCTCAGCTGCCTGCTGCGTGACCACTGATACCTGCCTTGCCATTCCAGATCTTCCCTCTGAGTCCTGACCCACGCTGGCCAAGCTCTAGCCTGCGTCCCCTGGGCCTCGCGCTGCAGCAGGCACTTGGCCAGGAGCTGGCCCGTGTCCGCCAGGGGAACCCTGAGGTGCCAGGCATCACGGTGCGCCTCCTGCAGGCCATGGCCACCCTGCTGGGCTCCCCACACGGTGGGGCCTTGGCCACAGCCATGCACCGTAGCCATTTCCTGTCCTGCCCGCTGATACGCCAGCTCTACCAGTACCAGGTACCTGGGTGCTGCATGGGCAGAGAGTGGGAGGGCATGGTGGGAGCAGAGAAGAGGAGGCTCAGGGGTCCCAGCTTCTGTTGAGGGGCTTCTGCTCTGAGCAGAGCCAACTCCACCCTGAGGCCTGACCTGTCCCCAGTATGCCCGAGGCTGCCTTTGTGGGCCTGGTTCTTAATTCCAAAGAGCAAGCCAGCTGCCCAGGGCAGGGCCCCACCTCTCCTGGAAGGTGAGGGAGTGATGGTCCCCCCATGTCCCGGTCCCCAGGCTCCATGGTCTCTCCAGATGTGCCTGGCCCGTGCACACAAAGTGCAACTGTGTCTTGTGTGTACGTGTGTGTGTGGTGTGTGTACACGTGTGTGCATGCGCGCCTTATCCCTCCCCTTGGGTGGATGAGCTGAGTTGCCCGCAGGATGCCTGACCAGCGCAGGGGTACCAGCCCGTGAGGTCGTCCAGTCAGTGCTCTGAGCAGCAGATGGGATGACGTGAGGCCATTGTGGGAGAAGTGTCATCCCTGTGGGGCCTGCCCGACCTTCTCTGAGCCTTGGGCTCGGAGTCTGGCCCCTCCCTGTGTGGGACGTGGTTCTAGGCCAGCAGACCCACCTGCTGGCCCTGTCCCCACAGCGCTGTGTGCCCCAGGACACCGGCTTCTCCTCGCTCTTCCTCAAAGTGCTCATGCAGTTGCTTCAGTGGCTGGAGAGTCCTGCTGTGGAGGCCGGGCCCCTCCAGGCCCAGCTCAAGCACTTCGCCACCCAGTACTCAGCCAGGCACAGGATCAGCGACGGTGAGGGCGCTGGGGCCTGGCAGTGCCAGGGCTCCAGGCAGTGTGCTGGCGTTAGTGACTGGGGGCAAGCTGGATGGGGCCCCAGGAGCAGTGAGGGCAGAAGCCTCACCTGATGTAGTGGTCATACAGTGCTCCCTCCCACAGTGCAGAGCGGCCTCCTGCGCCTGGCTGAGGCCCTAAGCTTCCACCGCGACCTGGAAGTAGTCAGCTCCACTGTGCGGGCTGTCATCGCCACCCTGAAGTCAGGGGAACGGTGCAGCATGGAGCCAGAGGTCATCGGCAAAGGTAGTGCCTGGCCTGGGGACCCCACTCAGCACCGCCCCTGCCTGGAGTGCTCGTCTGGGCTCTGCTCTTGACATATCGGCACATGTGGCCCCTGCCCACAGTGGCCAGCCCACTTAGCACTGCTCCCTCCCTCGCACAGTGCTCCGTGGCCTGGTTGAGGTGCGGTCCCCCCACCTAGAGGAGCTGCTGACGGCTCTCTTCTCAGCCATGCCAGGGGCCGCCTGTCCAAGCCCAGCCTCTGGCCCCGTGGCCGTGGTGTGCTCCCTGTTACTACAGGAGGAAGAGCCCCCGGGCCCCGGGCCACAGGACATAGAGGGTGGCAGGTAAGCAAGAGCCAAGGTCCTGGGTGTGGGGGACGGCCATAGACCCTTCTCTGAGCTCCCTCCTCCCCACAGCCCAGAAACCGTGCGGCTGGGACCCTCATCAGGGCTGCTTGTGGACTGGCTGGAGATGCTGGATCCCGAAGTGGTCAGCAGCTGCCCTGACCTGCAGCGGAAGCTGCTGTTCTCACGGAGGAAGGTGACAGGGGAGAGGGTGTGCATGTAAAGTGGTGATGGACAGGGACTGTCCACCAGTGACCTGCTGCCCTGAGACCTAGTGTCCACTAGCCAGAGGGGCAGGGCAGGTTCTAGGGTCACAGATCTCTCAAGGCCAGCATTGTGGGACCAGCTCTGGTTTGGGATGGGGCAGACAGCTCTGCCAGTCCTTGTAATCTGAGGGTCCCAAGTTTCCCAAAAGCAGAGGGACTGTGGGTCAGCAGGAGAGAGGTGCAGCCTCCTCAGGGCCTGGCTTCAACTGGTGTGGGACATGGCTCTCCAGGGAGGGTGGGCAGAGCCTGGGCACATCCACTCTGGTGCCCCCCTGTGGGGAAGGCTTCCAGGTGTTCCAGGAAATGTCCCCAGTCTCTGCTTCCCGGCGGCTCCACCAGGATGTGGTCAGCTGCCTGACTCACCAGAGCCAGCCGGTTCCCAGATCCAGTTGGGACCATCCCAGCCTCCTTCCTCCCCAGGGCAAAGGTCACACTGGCGCCCAGGCACCGTCCTTCCGTCCGTACCTCTTGGCCCTCTTCACACACCAGTCCAGCTGGGCCACGCTGCATCGCTGTATCCACGTCCTGCTGGGCAAGAGCCGAGAGCAGAGGTGAGGCCTGCTCGTCCACTACTGCTGTGTGCAGATGAGTGTGTGTGGCTAGCCACAGCACTGGCCGAGGGCTTTTCACCGTCACCCCACAACCTGTGCGGGCCTCCCGCCACTTCTGCAGGGTAGCAGCTCTCTAGGGTGGGTCCAGAGTGTGCCCACCCACCCCAGGCCAGCCTCCGTGCTCCTGCACCTGGAAGGTGGGCAGTGCAGCCTCCTTAGTTCTTGTCCTTGGCCTCATTCCCCACCTGTGGAGAACCCACCACTGCTGTGCATGCTGTGGAGAGGGTGCCAGGGTATAAGCAGCCTGTGTGAGCAGCGCTGTGTGGCACTAACACCCGTCCCCACACTCAGCCAGGACAGGCCTGCGGGGTGGGCAGGGACACAGGAGGACGTGGGCCAGGAAAGCCTGTGTCCTCTGGGTCACTAGCACCCACTCAGCTTGGGGTCCCCTCGGCAGGGCTATGGTGCGTCACTGGGTCGGTCCTGTCACTAGGACTCCTGTGCCCTGGGCTCCCTTGGGTTTCTCCCTGTTCAGCTGTGCGCCCTCCCCAGGTTCGATGCCTCAGCATCGTTGGACTTCCTCTGGGCTTGCATCCACGTGCCGCGGATCTGGCAGGGCAGGGACCAGCGCACCCCTCAGGCAGGTCTTGGGAGGGTGGCCTGGCCGTGTGTGGTATGGCTGCGTGGGTACAGCCTTCTGAGGCTGACTGGTGGGCACCTGACTGCAGAAGCGGCGGGAGGAGCTGGTGCTGCGTGTCCAGGCCGTGGAGCTGGTCAGCCTGGTGGAGCTGATCCTGGCCGAGGCGGAGGCCAGGAGCCAGGAAGGAGATGCTGCCGCCTGCTCCCTCATCCAGACTCGGCTGCCTCTGCTGCTGAGCTGCTGCCGTGGTGACGAGGACAGCATCGGAAAAGTGACGGAACACCTGACTGGTTGCATCCAGCAGCGGGGGGACAGGTGCCTGGGCCCCCACGTCCTCTTGCAATGTGACCGTGCTGCCCTCGCTTGGGAGCGGGTCTGTTGTTCCCCCCATCTACTCCCCATCCACATCAACAAGCCTGCCTGTCTGTCACAGCGTTCTGGGCCAGCGTTGCCGAGACCTGCTGCTGCAGCTGTACCTGCAGCGGCCTGAGCTACGGGTGCCAGCGCCTGACGTCCTGCTGCACAGCGAGGAGGCCGCCGGCAGCAGCGTCTGCAAGGTGAGGCCTGAGGCCTGCTTATGCTGTGGTCGGGCGCCCTGGAGGGGAGAAGGCTGAGGGCGGGGGCATCGGCCTGCTTGAGGTGAGCTCACCTGAGTTGGTGGTGGTACCTAGAGTGGGGGCCAGCTGTGCGGGTCCTCTGCACCTTTCTGCTCCGGCCTCGTCTTTCTCCCTGAAGACCCTCTTGGGTGCACAAGAGTGCTGTCCTCTGCCCTGTTCCCTTCACTCAGGTGTGATGGACAGACATGAAATTGCCCGTGTGTGTGTGGCGTGTGACATGGATACACCACTAGACCATTGCCATCATCAGGAGGGGGTGCAGCCCACTATTGGGCCTGGCAGGAGCTTGGTTTGAGTGGCTAGAGCAGAGCCGTGTGTCACTGTGACACAGTGTGTGCTCTGACTTGTGCTTGTAATTTCAAGCTTGTCTGTGTCAAGTGGGCGTGGACAGCTGGATGGCCTGTCCCTTTCTGTTGCTGAGTGATGTCCACCATTTGGATGACCTGTGGGGGCTGAGTGTGGCTGTGCTGTGTCCTCGCCTCCTGGGCCTCACGTTCCCCTCCCCACAGTTGGACGGGCTCATCCACCGCTTCATCACCCTCCTGGCGGACACCAGTGACTCTCGCTCCTCCGAGAGCCGAGTGGCTGACGCCAACATGGCCTGTCGGAAGCTGGCTGTGGCCCACCCTGTCTTGCTGCTCAGGTACTGGCCAGCCCGGCCCGGCCACCTGCTGTCCCAGGGGAGATACCCAAGTGCGGCCTTGCCATCCCCTCTCCTGAGCAGAGTTGGTCCACGGTGGATGTGCAAAGTCCTGCCCACTGCAGACGTTGAACTTAAGGGTCCTGTAGCCGAAAGCTGGTGCCCGGCAGATCAGGCCCCGGCCTCAGTGGTGGCACAGGAGCCATGGAGGAACCAGCTGACCCTAGAGGCCAGGCCTAAGCACAGCACCTGCGGGTGGCAGTCAGTGGCGTGTGAGCGCGAGGGCCGGGCTGGCTCCTCCTCATAGCATGAGGTCTTGTGGGGCATGGGGTCGGGTGGAGGTGTGACCACGAGCCCTCCTGCCCACCAGACACCTGCCCATGGTCGCAGCCCTGCTGCACGGCCGCACGCACCTGAACTTCCAGGAGTTCCGGCAGCAGAACCACTTGGCCTTCTTCCTGCACGTGCTGGGCATCCTGCAGCTGCTGCAGCCACGCGTCTTCCAGAGCGAGCACCAGGGGGCGCTGTGGGACTGCCTGCTGTCCTTCATCCGCCTGCTGCTGGTGGGTGGCCGGCCGGACCTCTGCCAGACAGGATAGAGAGGCTCCCCCCCAGCTTCCATGGGCCTGGAGGACCCCACGTTCTCAAGCCTGGTGCTGAGCGCACCGTGTTGCCACGTGACCCTGTCCCCCTGCCTTGTGAGCCCTTAGCCCACTGTGCAGTGTTGGCCGGTCAGCAGAGGGCACTGTGGGGGGCTGGGACGGGAGGGTGCTGAGTGCCTCCCACGTCTCTGCAGAACTACCGGAAGTCCTCCCGCCACCTGGCGCCCTTTATCAGCAAGTTCGTGCAGTTCATCCACACATACATCACCTGCAGGGCCCCAGCAGCTGTGGCCTTCTTGCAGAAGCACGCGGAACCCCTGCAGTGAGTGCCTGAGGCCCACGGTGTGCTGCCTGGCTGGACAGTGAGGGCCGCCAGGTCGCAGTAGTGCCTCTGCATGCTGGCACCCACCCCACCCTTGCCCCGGTCCATGCCATGCGCCTGCCTCCTCCCTGCCCCACGGGTGCCAGCTGGCCTCCCTGGCTCCCATCCTCTATCTCCAGGGTGTCCTCCAGGGTGAAACCCATTCTCTCCCCCAGCGACCTGTCGTTCGACAACAGTGACCTGGTGATGCTGAAGTCCCTCCTGGCAGGACTCAGCCTTCCTAGCCGGGACAGCAGGGCTGACCATGGCCTGGATGAAGAGAGCGAGGGTGAGTGGACACAGGTGTGGGCTGGGCTGCAGGACATCCTGTCAGGTCTAGCCATCCCGATGGGGCTATTGTGAACCCTGAGACCTCACCTGTGTCACTCGCAGCCAGCCCGATGAGCAGAGCTCCAACCCTGGCAATGTTGCAGTCCCTCTGCATCACCTCCCTGGCTGGCCTATGGTTCTCATGCCGGTTCCATCTCTGGCCTTGCCTGGCCTGGCTGCCTGATGGTGGCATGTACCCAAAAGCAGAGTTTTCTGCTCTGACGTCACCAGTGATTGGGGGACAAGTGAGCAGAGGACCCCGGCAGGCCAGCGTTGAGACTCCTGGTGGCCACCCTCCATCCCGTTTTGCCAAATTGCTCTGAGTGTGGCTCCCAGACAGCTTGAGGATCTCAGGTGTGCAACAGCCTCAGCAGTGTGCACAGCAACTGGGCCTCGGCTGCAGAGGGGCCAGCCCTGCCTGGGTGCCTGAGGCCCGGCTGGGCTCGGTGGGCCTCAGGAAACCAGGAGCTCCTGTCCCCCAGGGCAGCGCCTAGTGGACTGCACTCGCTGAGCACCTGCTGCGTGCCAGGCCCTGTGCTGGGCCCAGGCAGAGGCTGGAGTGCTCCTTGTTCCTGGGGCCGCCAGCCCGGGTGTCCTCTGCCTGTTGCCATCCCCCACCTCTGCTTCTCTGTCCTGCAGATGAGTGCTCTGCCAGCTCCCTGCCACTGGTCAGCATCTCCCTGTCCACCCCACTAACCGTGGCTGATGTGGTCCCGCACATGCAGAGGCTGTCCCGGGGCCGGACGGTTGAGGGTGAGGGCCCCACCCGGCTGCCCCACGCTGCCCCCAGGCGCCCAGGCCTATGGCAGGGCCGTCTGCTCAGGGGACTCTGCTGCCGTGTTCACGGGGACCAGGCCGCAGTGTCCAGTTCTTACAGAAGGCCTGATGGGCAGGGCTCAGGGGATGCTGTGGTGGAGTGGAGAGGCTGCTGGAACCACTGATGGCGGTCAGAGCTCCCTGGACTTGGGGGGGCCGCTGGATCAGTTTCTCTCTTTGGATGCCAGAGTGGGGGCCAAATGACGGCCTTGGGTCTTGGAAGGGTGAGGGCTGAGCTTGGCTTAAGCACAGCCAGTGGGCCCCTAGATCTTGGGGTACGCTTTGGGGTTCCCCAGGGGGTGGGGTGCTTGAGGCCTCACTGTGGGGGGCTGGTCCCTTGAGGACCTCGCGGCCCTCCCCAGCCCACCTGCTCTGTGCCCGCAGATCTGCTGGAGGCGCTGAGCGACATTGACGAGCTGTCCCGACGGAGGCCTGAGGTCCTGGGGTTCTTCTCGGTGAGTGGGGCTGTGGCCGCGCTGGCAAGAGCCCAGAGGGGCCTTGAGGGGAGCCCATCTGAGCCCAGTCATCCCGCGGCTGGCCTGGGGCCGGTGCTGCCCTGTGTGCTCAGGGTGGAGCAGGAGGCTGCAGTGCTGCGTGCCTTGGGAGCTGTACCCAGCGCGGGAGGCTGAGCCCTCAGGCCGCCCCGTGACTCGTCTCCCTGCCCCGCGCAGACAAGCCTGCAGCGCCTGATGAGCTCGGCCGAGGAGTCCTGCCGCACCTTGGCCTTCAGCCTGGCACTGCGCTCCATCCAGAACAACCCCAGGTAAGCCTGGCACCCGCCGCCTCCCGACGGGCCTGCACTGGTGCCCTGCGCGGCGTGCGAAACCCACCTTGCATCTCTCGCAGCACTGCGGCTGACTTCCTGCCCACCTTCATGTACTGCTTGGGCAGCCGGGACTTCGAGGTGGTGCAGACGGCCCTCCGGAACCTGCCCGAGTACACGCTGCTCTGCCAAGGTGAGCCGCCCGCCCAGTGCCCACTGCTCTCGGAGTCCTCGCCAGCCTGGCCACCCTGACCACTGACCACGTCTCTCTTGCAGAGCACGCAGCCGTGTTGCTGCACCGGGCCTTCCTGGTGGGTATGTATGGCCAGGTGGACACCAGCGCCCAGATCTCCGAGGCTTTGCGGGTCCTGCACATGCAGGCAGTGATGTGAGCCCAGCCTGACCAGCGCTGACTAAGGTCAGCCTAGGAGCTGTCCTGGAGCTCTCGTCCTCAAGCCCTGAGGCTGGCTGGCTGGGGGCCAGGAGCAGCACTGGCCAGCAGCTGACACTAGGGACGTCCACCAAGGCCTCGCTGCCTTCTAGGGCCCGGCCCTGCTGCAGTGCCTCTGGGTTCACGGCCAGGCGAGGAGAGGCTGGCATGTCCTTGAGGTCAACGTCAAATGAAACGCTCAGTTCTCTGTGTGCCGACTGTCTGCTGTCCTGTCTTGTCCCCTGCCAGCGTGCCCTAGGTCTCTTCCCTCGCCTCTCCACCGCTGAGACCAGGGAGCCGAGTGGAGTCCTGGGAGATGGGCAGGTGTGGAGGACCCGGCCTGCTCCTCCTGCCTGCGTGGCTGTCTGCCTTTGTCACAGCAGCCGCCTCCTGTGGCGTGGCCCCTGCCTGGCCTGAGTTGTCTGTCCACAGGGTCAGCCTCACCAGGCTGTACAAGGACACAGGGCGTATGGCCTAGTGGGCACAGCTGGGTGGCCGTGGTTCCAGGCCTGCTGAGTACTGGTTGTCAGCACCGGGGGGGCAGCGAGCCCGGGGAGCTGGTCAATGAGGTAGGACGAAGCCCAGGCTAGTGTGGGCACCGCCTGTGAGTGTTGTCCTCCTCCCCGCAGCTGTGCTGGCCCCCTCACTGCCAGGCTGCACCCCAGCATCTCCCCTCCCCTTTGTCAGGGGCAGAGCTGGCCCCATCACTGTCCTCAGGGCAGCCAATGGCCTTTTCCCCTTGTGCGGGGCATCTCCCAGCTCATTCTGGTGCCCCTGATGCCCCCAGCAAGCTCGAGGCAGGAGCCTCAGGCAGTTCTACCCTGGTGCTGTTCCCCTTGTGACCACCTGGGGGCACTGTGGCCCACAAAACGACCCAGGGTGGGCACACAGCCGGGCTTCCAGGAGGTTCAGCCTCTGGAGGCATCTGAGCAGCTGCCCGCCCTGGGCCTGCAGTCTTACGTCCACAGCCCCCAGTCTCAGCTGCTGGGCCTGGCCTGCCCGCCCATGCCCAGCTGAGCCGGCTCCATCCTGGCACCCACAGTTCCGGCTTGCTGCCCTGCCCAACCCTCAGGAGCGCTCGCTGTCCTGGTCTTCACTGCAGGGTCATCTGCTGGCCCGACATGGGGTGCCTGGAGCCAGACGGCTGCTTCTGGGGTGGAGGGCGAGCCCCGCAACTGCATGGAGAGGCTGCCACCTGGGTGCCACGCACACCGCGCCTCCCATCTGCCAGGGAGGGCTTGAGCCCTCCTGTGACTCGCCACGTGCAGGGCACTTGCATCCTGCCACCTGCACAGCGCCCTGCCCTCGAGCTGGGGAAAGGCCATCAGTGTGTCCATTTACCCCACGTGCTGCCACCTCGCCCAGGCCTGAGCTGCCTGGTGGGGAGCGTGGCATGTTCCCATTTGGGAAGGAGTGGGGCTGGGGGCCATGTCTGTCACACCGCTGCTCTGGTGTTTCACCTCCTGATGCCATGGGTGTTAAGGGGACCACGGGCTCGGTGGTGTGGGGCAGACGCAGGAGTCCTGGCTCCTTCCCACCGTGGCCTGAGGAAGTTGTAAGGCTGAAGTCACCCCCTTCCCTTGCTCACGGCACAGGTGGCACCTTCATGTGGCAGGGAAGGGGGAGGGGAAGGAAGGCCACGGGCTGTGGCGTGTTCTCAGCTGGCAGGACTGGGTGCTCACAAATGTCCATTGCTGCAGCAGACTGGGCACCTGCTCTCAGCTACGTCATCTGCCATACACGGGGAAACTGAGGCTCCAAAGGAGGTTGGGGGGCTACAGGTTAACAGCTGGTAAGGGGTAGGGCTGTCACTTGCTTGGGATGGCAGGAGGGACGCTGCTAGGCAAGGGGCTGGGCCCAGGCGGGGTGTGGATCCCCGAGTCCTGGTGTGTGCGGTGGGATGTGTGGTCACGTGGGCAGCAGCAGGTACAGAGGCCACGCGAGTGGCAGAGGAACCCCTCACAGTCCTGTGGTCTCTGGCAGAAGGCCAGGGGTGTGGTCAGCTGTCATTTGTGTCCCGCACTGCAGCCTGGCTGCACCCCCCCAACCCTGGGCCTAAACCTGAGGCCTTTGCCTCGTACCCTTCCCTGGGCCTCGCAGAAGGCACCTCCCAGGTTCTCACGATTTGTCCACACAGGCCAGGTGTTGGCCACGCAGTCAGACTGTGCCATCCAGCGCCCCCTTCAGGACTTGCTCAGGTCTGGGCTCTGGGAGCTGGGGCGGTGGCCAAGCCTGGAGGCCCAGTGTGTCCTGCCTCCACAGGGACAGGGATGGCTGATGCCTGGCTCACAGCAGCCTGTGACCCCTAGGCATCCTAAGGGA
Source organism: Castor canadensis (assembly GCF_047511655.1). Lineage (NCBI taxonomy): Eukaryota > Metazoa > Chordata > Mammalia > Rodentia > Castoridae > Castor > Castor canadensis. The sequence continues at coordinate 883,196 of NC_133391.1, read as the reverse complement.
AGCCCGGTCCCCTTCCTGAGGGCTGCACTTAACACCTGCTGGACCATGAAGTTGGGGTGGAGGTCACTGAGGTACCGCACACGATGGGCGGCAGGTGGTGAGGGCACAGAGAAGGGGCCCCCTGCTCCATGTGTGCTGAGCAAGGATACCGGGCCGTGCCTGAGGTGACTCATCTGCCCCAGGCCACTGACACAAAGGACCTGACCGCATGGACATGTCCACAGGTGGACTCAACCCGTGCCAGGGAGGGGGATGCCTGGCTAGGGTGGGAGGGGTGTCTTCAGGAGCACAGGTGAGGGGCATCACAGTGTTGGCCCAGAATCAACAGGTGGGGCACAGGAGTCACCCACAGCCTGCACCCCGGCTCCCTGTCTGACACTCCAGAGACCCCAGGGACTGGCCACAGGGTGCTCAGTTGACCCCATGGCCTGTTCTGGGATGGTGGACGTCCTGGGGTCGGCGTGCTCCAGGGAGACCAGCAGAGCTGGTGTGCAGGGTCCTACCCCGTCCCCCACCCCCCGGACCCCTTCATTTCTAGGGAGGCGAGTGAGCCAGGTCCAAAACCTGCCTCTCCAGCCCTCTGTCCCGGCCGGTCCCAGGACTTCCTCTGCCAGGTGGGGCAGGGCGGATGTCACCGTGGTGAGGAGCTCACCTGCCCCTCCCAGCCTCACAGTGGAGGCTCAGGTAGGGTAGGGACAACCCTGGCCTTCAAACAGCCAGGCAGAGGCCAGGAGTGCACAGTGGCTGCCTCAGCACAGGGGTCCCCCAGGGCAAGGAAGCCCACGTTTGCCCATGGCGGGAGGGCTGGGGAGCAGGCCAGTCCCTCCCTGTTCCGTTCCTGAGGGCAGCTTGGAGCACTGGCCCATGTAGCCTGGCCAGGCTGGAGGGGTCATTCCAGGTAGCTCTGCAGGGTGACAGTGTGGCTGGACGCCTCCTGGGACCTCAGCCCCTCGCCTCCTGGGAAGTGACCTGCTAGAAAGTCTGACGACAGACCCAACTAGAAGTTCCAGTTTTCTCTCCACGCCCCTCATGGGTCAAGACCCAAAAGGTCACTCTCTTAGTGCCAGGTCCAGCTGGGCTCTGAGGCCGATGCCTGGACACTGGAGACACCAGCTCTGCCTGGGGTGTCGGGGAAGGGCCAGTCAGAGAAAATGGCACATTAAGTGGGTTTGGGGGATGAACAAGAGTTTTCCAAGTGAGTCCTTCAGTTCATCGGCTTGCAGTTGGGGACACAGGGCTCTCACTGGCATCACTGGGTGACAGGTTGGGGCCCTGCAACCCTGGTTTTCTCGCTTTCAGCCTCCTGGTCTGAAGTCCAGCCTAAAAGGCAGAGAGGGAACCAGGCACATGGAGGGGCCCCTTGGGCCTTTGTCCAGGGAGGGTCTGGTTCCCATTGCCACAGGTATGGGGACCAGGGCCCAGAGAGGAGAGGGGTCCCAGTCCCAGAGGAGCCACTTCCCCTAAATAGCAAGGTTGGCCCCTGCCCACCCAAGGTCCCGGCCACGGAGACAGGGAGGACTTGGGCTAAAAAGTCCAGACTCCCGGGGACATAGGTTCTGGAGGCTTTGCGGGGGACCTCCAGGGCCATCTCACCCCTGGTCACACCATGCAGGGGACCCAGAACCGACAGGTCACGGAGCATCAGCCAGAGAGGTGTCAGGGTGGCCAGGTAAGGCCACGGTGGATGAGTGGGCGGATGACCTTGGAGGTCCCTAGTTCACCTGTCCCTGGCTGTGGCCTCGCACACAGCCTGTCTGGGCCTCAGTAGAGAGACCATAGAGAACGAGTCTGAGGCCGGGAGGTCCACGACCGACACCCAGAATGCAACGCGCCCAGCACCTGAACAGAGAGGTGCGGCCATCCGCCCGAGGACACACAGCAACCAGAGCAGCAGAACGGGCATCCGGGGCCCTGCCGCTTGGTGACCTCCTCGTCCACTCCCCGTGCGCTCGGAGGGCCGGGCCCCAGGACGAGGGGACTTCTTTAAGTGGCGTGAGGAGGGTTAATCGTGTATTTATCACACATCGTGGTAGCTGAAAATGATCCATAAGTGTTGGTAAATGTTTCATAGTGTTTTTGTAACCCGTTATAAATGATGAATGCCGGACCAGAACCGCTGGATCAAATATTTATGACGCCTCGTGCGCGACGCGGGGCTGGTGCTGCTCGGGAAGCCATTAATAATGGAGCAGACGAATGTGCGAGTCAGCGGTGTCTGCGAAGCCGCTCATAATGAAATGTAAACCGGGGCCGCGCCGGCCGGCGTCTCCCGAGGCCCGGGGAGGGGCAGGCCGCAAGTCACCCGTGCGTGCGGGGAGAGGAGCACTGTCCACCGCGTGCTGGCCGTGGGCATCGTGCGCGGGGCCTCAGTGATTAGCGGGGGCCTTAAGACGGGGTGGCCGTGAACCGTTGGTTGACTGACTATGGCCTTGGGGATGGCGGACGTCCCATGGACACTCAGCTTCGAGGCTGGTGTGACCTCCAGCCATGCAAGGGGGACCCGTGGGTGGGTCAGTTTGGAAGGCACCGTGTGGCGTGGCACTTGCTCGGGGTCACAGTGCGTCAGGACACCAAGGCTCTGAGCAGTCACCTCTGTTGGATATTTGGCTGTACCCCCTCTGCTTCCGCCATCTTGGTGTCCCCTCTTTCCCCTGCGCCCATCTTGGGTGGCCGTGGCTGTCGTGTTGACCTCAGGGCTTCACACTTGCAGAGCGGGCACTTGAGCGGCTCCTCCAGCCCATTTTGCTCTGGTTGTTTTGGAGACAGGGTCTCCCGAACTATTTCCCCTGGCGGGCCTCAAACTGGGATCCTCCCAATCTCAGCCTCCCAAGTAGAAGGGATTACAGGCGTGAGCCGCCGGCACCTGGCTCAGAGCTGATTTTGGATTGAAATGAGCATCGCTCATTTAGAGAGGGTCCTGCCCCTCCCTGGTCCCCAGTTCTGTCTGTCGCTGAGCCTGTGGGTTGGGGTCCCCCCCTCCCTGTGCCGTCTTTGAGAGGTGGGAGGAAACAGGCTGACTGGGAAGTCCTGGCCCAGCCGGAGTGGCCACTAGGACAGGATGTCAGGTGGACGCACTGCTCCCTGGCCCTCTCCGTGTGTCAGGGCCGTGGCTCCTGCCTGGCTGATTCGAGGGCTCTGCTGCCCTTGAAGCCTCAGTTTCCTCAGTCACAATGAGAAACGGGTCATGAACGGGTCACCATCCCCAGCCTCCTGTCCCCTTCAGTCATTCTTGTCACAGGGCCTTTGCACGGCTGCCCCCCTGCGCCTTCCTCCTCCTGAGGCCTCTCCGTGTCCGTCTGGTCTCAGTTCTGATGTCCCCTTCCTGGGAAGTCATTCCCAGCTTCTGGACTAAGATGGCCGTACTCACGCCCTGTTTTCATGCACCACATGTCCCCTGGGGCACTAGGTCAGGGTCAGGATTCGACTTCAGCCCGCAGGCTCCAAATCCCAGTGGCACGGCCACCCCTCGTGGGGCGGGGGGTCGTGGCCAGCTTGCTGTCTGGATTTGGGGCGTTGCACCCCTCCGCCGTCTAGGTCTTGCTCTTAATTTTACCACGGGGCCAGCAGACCCACTCTAGCCAGGGAGGAGGAAAAAGATCCAAAGTCGTCCTGGGGATTCCCTCATTCTGCAAGCATTTACAGAGCACCTACTGCATACTTGAGCTTGGGTGCGGGCTGGGGACACAGCAGGGAACTGACAGTCGACGCCCCGACCTCCAGGGGCTGTCGAGGGGTGAGCAGTGTGAAGGGAGGCAGGGGTGGGAATTTGGGGTTGTGTAAGTGGGTTGGTAGGGAAAGGGTTCAGGGAGAAGGTGATACTTGAGTAAATAACTAAAGACCACAAGGGAACAAGACAGTCAGACATCCAAGAGGAGAGGTTTCCAGTCTGGCAAAAAAACCCCAGCAAGTGCAAAGGTCCTGAGGCCGGAGGAGGGAAGGTCACAAAGGGGATGGAGTGGGATGTCGTGAGCCCTTGCTCTGATGGTGAGTGGGATGGAAACAGTAGGGACTGAGCCGGGGTGACCTCACACCCACTGTTAAAGGTGGACAGAGGGGTCAGGCACAAGAATGACCTCCTTAGAAGCTTCCTATAGAAATCCAGGCTGGTAAAGAGGGCATAAACCCGGTTCCATGGGGTGGTGAGCAGAGGACAGTCTCAGGTCACATTCTGAAGGTCAAATCCAAAAGGGCTTATGGCTGGATTGGACTTGGTCCACAAGAGGAGGGTAGGCAAGGAGCCCAGCTTGTCCAGCTTTGTCCAGCAGGACCAAGTGGCCTCGGCTTGCTGGGCTGTTGGTGGGCGATTCTGAGCTGGGGTGGGGTGGGGTGGGGTGGGGTGGGGCCCGGAGTTCAGTTTGGGGGACGTGGAACTCAGTTGCCTGGCTGGAGGCATCGGGGAGGCAGGCGCTGGGTCTGCGAGCCCACCTCAGGAACAGGCCAGAGGTGAACACTTGGGATTTGTCAGCCAGAACATGAACTTGGTCCTGGAGGTGGCCAAGGAAGGGACCACAGACAAGATGGCCAAAGTCAGGCTTTGCACTGTGGGCCTGGCAGAGGACACAGGGTGACTTTGGCGTCAGAGGTGTGGCGTGGTGGGGTGGGAACCTGTGTGGCACAGGCTCCAGGACAGACAAGGTTTGGGGACAGTGGATGCAGACAGCTGTTCTTGGGTCTTGTGGGAACTTCCTGCTTGACTAAGATGGAAGGCAGAAACTTGTCTGTGAGATGAGGTGTGGCCAGTCAGCTGGCCGGGGTCCCCCTGCTCACCTGGACACAAATCCTGAGTGGGTGACCGGAAGCTCTCCCGGTGCTGGTGGTCCCCGTCCAGGCCCTAAGAGCCAGGGGCCATTGCTCCCAGCCTTAGAAGCCAGAGGCTGGGGCTCTGCGTCCCCAGGCTGGAGGCCCATCACCCTGGGCTTTGACCACCAGCAGCCCTGGCACTTGGCAGCCACCGTGATCCTCAGCTTCCAGCAGCAGGGAGAGGTGGCCGCAGTGATGGCACCTGCTGGTGTGACGGCTCCTGACCGGGTCTCTGGCCCTCAAGGCCTGGCAGCAAAAGGAGCTCTTCCAATAACCGGATCAGAACCTGCGGTTTCTCGTCCCTGGTTCTCTACTGCCATCTGTCTGTCTTTATCCAGCCGCGTCTCTCCTCTCTGCTGCCTTCCGCTGTCCCTGCCTCCCCTCCCCCACTTTTCAATTTTATCCTTCATCTGCCTCTCATTGCTGCTGCTGTCATCTCACCAGCTTGACCTGCTCCAACAAAGATCAAAAGTAGACAGGAGACCACTTGAGACAAGCCCTGTTACCAGGGCTGATTTTGCAACAGCACAGCGCAGCACAGGCCACACTGCCTGCTTAAAGTGAGCCAAACAGCCTGCTTATATAGCCAGGAGAGGGGGCGTGGCAAGGGTGTGTGCACCAATCGTGGCACAGTCCTTCATGCAAATGAAGGGCCGTGTTTGCACCAATCATGGCGAAGGACTTTGGCCAATCACAGCAGCCCTCGTGCAAATGAAGGACCGTGTTTGCACCAATCACAGCCCTTCTGCTGGGCCCCCGGGGCAAGTGCGCCCCCTCTGGCCCTGGGTGGAAGCGGTTGCAGGGTCATCAGATTTCTCCCAGGCTTGAGATGGCAAAGTCCAGCGCCAGCCGCTCGAAACAGTCATGGCTAGCACAGCTTTCTGGAGCAGTGTGGCTTCCTCCTGAAGGCGTCCAAAGAGTGTTTTAAAAAGCCAGGCAGCCCTGAGGACAGTCCAGACAGCTGCTTGGTCCTCCACTGGAGGCGGGGCACCAGGGAAGGTGTCAACAGCTGTCAATCAGGGAGTCACAGCCCGGGAGCATCTCAGCTTATTTAAAAGAAAACTAAACATTAAAAGAAGAGTGCTTACGACAAAGCCTTTTCTTGACATCCTCAGTGATTCAGCAGTGTTTAGCAGTGCTTAACTCCTGCCCCAGCGCCCCAGGGAGAGCTGGGTCCCTCTGTTCTGTCTCAGAGGGAGTGGTCCCCCGAGGGGACAGGGCTCAAGTGTGGCCAGCACGGGTCCAGGAGGGCGTCCCTGTCTCCAAGCTGAGTGGGACAGACAGGAGGGTGATGGGGGAGAGTGAGCAGGAGGAGGTGCAGGGTAGGGCAGTTGCCCAGGCTCTGGGGTCCTGGCCCTGGAGGGAGCGAGGTGACCATGTCCATGCAGCCTGTGGGCAGCGGGGTCTGCAGAGGGCTGAGACTCAGCCAGCTGCGTGTGTGGAGCTGAGTGAGGGTTGGGGAGGAGGGAGAGCCTCAGGAAAGCAATGGCCACTTCCGCCCAAGGCCAGAGGGGGCGCACTTGCCCCGGGGGCCCAGCAGAAGGGCTGTGATTGGTGCAAACACGGTCCTTCATTTGCATGAGGGCTGCTGTGATTGGCCAAAGTCCTTCGCCATGATTGGTGCACACACCCTTGCCACGCCCCCTCTCCTGGCTATATAAGCAGCCCTGGGGGGGGGGGGTGCAGGGACATCTTGAAGGACATTGCCTGTGGGGTTGTGGTGGGAATCTGAGCTCTGCCTCCCCTCCTGTATTCCGAACAGGGCATTGTCCACCCCAGGTGCTCCTCCCTCTCATCCCATCTGCATTGCTCCCCAGGGCTCCCCCTGCTACCCGGATGGAGCCAGCTGTGCCCTGTCCTCCTCTGGCCCATAGGAGCCATGCCCCCAAAGGGCTGGGTCACCCAAGGAGGGGGCACATCTTGCAAAAATGGAAAGGCGCAGGTGCTGAGAGACCCCAAGGGATGCATGAGACGTTTGCTGTGGACACCTCAGAAGGAGGCAGGCGTCTCTTCTGTGTCTTTATTTTTTGGTGGGACTGGGGTTTGAACTCAGGGCTTTGGGCTTGCAAGCAGGAGCTCTACCACTTGAGCCACACCGCCAGTCCATTTTGCTCTGCTTATTTTGGAGATGGGGTCTTGAAAACTTTTTGTCCAGGCTGGCCTTGAACCTCGATCCTCCTGATGTCAGCCTCCCAAGTGGCTGGGATTACAGATGTGAGCCACCAGTGCCTGGTTTTTTGGGTTTTTTTTTTTGTTTTTGAGATACAGTTTTGCTATGTAGTCCAGACTGGCCTTGAGCTTGTGGTCCTCCTGCCTCAATTTCCCAAGTCTTCATTTTAATTTTAATTAAAGTAGTTAATGTATGTATTTAGTGACACTGGGGTTTGAACTCAAGGCCTTCACCTTGAGCTACTCCAACAGTCCTTTTTTGTGATTTTTTTTTTTTCTGAGATAGGGGCTCATGAACTGTTTGCCCAAGGCTGGCTTCAAACCAAGATCCTCCAGATCTTTGCGTCCCGAGTAGCTGGGATTACAGGTGTAGCCGCTGGTGCCCGCATAAGTCTTCATTTTTATATTTAACATTTTTGTCAGGCATAGCCAGCAGCCCCGTGTGTGGGGAGGGCACATGGAGGGAGATTTCATTTTCTTCTTTTGCCTTTGTGAATTTTCTACCTCAGATAAGAACCACTTTGCTCGTGAAGAAAATTTAATGACTTCCCAGCAAACTTCCTTTGTCTTGCTCTTCCTGTCTGTATCTGCTCTCTGTCTCTGTGTCTCTCTCCTCGTCTCTCATTTCTGTGCTGCTCTGTGTCTGTCTCTCTGTCTCTGTCTCTCTGTTGGTCTCAGGCTGGACTCAGCAGACTTTTAAGGGGTCTGGGGTGTGGAGCTGCACCCCAGCCTCGGGGCTGCGACCCACACAGGTTCGAGTGTGAGCCCACCGCTCTGCATTTGCCGAGTGCCTCCTGTGTGGGAGGCTGTGGGGACCCTTGGGCAGGGTCCTGTCACCGCCTTCACAGACGAGGAGCGGAGCTGACGTGAAGGCGGTCAGGAAGGTCTCAGAGTTGGGCAGTGACTCTGGGCTGAACTTTCTGGGCCTTTTCCCTGACACCCGACCTCTCCCGGCCACAGAGATTGTCACCGGTGAGCACAGGAGCCAAGTAGCTGTCTGGGCGGAGGGGATGGGGTAGGGATGAGATTTGTCATGGAGCCCCTGGGTCAGAATTTGCACTCAGTGCTGGGAATAGTGCAGTGGAGAGAAGATGGTGCCCTGGGGGGTGGGCAGAAGAGGACCCAGTGCCACCAGGCCACTTGTTATAACTTCCATCCTCAGCACAGGCTCTGTCGTGGTGGAGGAGCTGGTGGCAGAGGCTCCATGTCTGATGGTGGAGGAACAGGACACAGTGTTCACAAGGCAGCCCTAGAAGGAGGGTTGAGGCCAGATGGGGACATGGGGTGCTGGGGAGGAGCAGGGTGGTCCACAGGTGTCCATCAGTGGCCCTGAGGGCTGCGGAGTCATGTCTTGGAGGAGGGGTGTCCAGTGCAGGCAGCCTTGTGGCAAAGGCTGGAACAGAGCGTGGCAGGGTGTGGCTAGGGAGAGGCCACAATAAACAGGGCCTGGCAGGGCCTGATAAAGGGGCCTGGACTTTATTCACAGGACAGCCTGGGCAAACTGCCTGCCAGAAAGATCCCCTGGGCCGGAGGGCAGGGTGGCCTCAGGAGGCTGGCACTGTGGCAGGGGCAGCCGTGCAGGGCAGGGTGGGAGGATCAGGGGTGTCCTGGCTCCTGGCTTGAGGGGACCTGGAAAGAATGTCCTGTGAGGTGTTGGTTGGGACATCTTTGGTGGCCCCAGGGGACCTCCACAAAGGCTGCCTCAAGCCAGTGTGGCTAGGGAAGGCTCTGGGGCTGGCCACATGGTGACTTGTGTGATAGGTTTCCCTGCTGGGTGCAACTATGGCCACTGAGTTCAGGGTCAGCCACCTCCCACTCTGTCCCATGTCCGTCCACCTGGTGTCGTCCCGACTCACTCGCTTCTTGAGCTTTCCCTTTCTTGCCAGCTTTTCCGGTTCTGTGGCCGCTGCTGCCCGAGGGTCAGGAAAACCTGGTTTCAGGACCAACTGTAACTGAGCTGGCATGATTTCACACTTTGTCCCCTTGAAGGAAGCCCCTGGCAAGGTGAGGGGTCAGGGTGACCATCCCAGGTCTTGGGGAACTCCCTGTCCAGCTTGCATGATCCTTGGGGACGGTGGCTGACTACCCACCACGGCCCTGCACTGCTGGGCAGCTGGCCGTCCACACCCAGGCCTTATTCAGGGCCCAGATGGCTGGGGGTTAGGAGACTTTTGTGCTCCTGGGCTTTCAGCAAGCCCAGAAGCCACCTGGCTGTCCTCGAGGGGTCCCAACCAGGTAAAGACTTCTTCCTGAGGGCCCAGCCGAGCAAAGCCCTGGAGGCCGGCTCGGTGCCTTAGTCCAGTGCGTGTGACCATGACAAGGATCCCAGGTCTGGCAGAGGTGCTGTCCCTGACCACTCCCCTCACTCAAAGTGGGAGGAAGCAGGGGAGCAGCTTCCCCCAGACGCCAAGGGGAGGAAACCCCTGGGGATTCCCCAGCCCTGCCCCGCCTCAGTTTCCTCCTCCGAGCAGCAAAGGCTGCTCCCGCCTGCGGGCAATGCACCCCAGCGAGGAGACACGAAAGCGGGAAGTGCTTGGAACACCTTGAAAACAAGGCACCTCCCGCTCCCCAGGAGGCTGCGTCCGCTCCAGCCTCAGTTTCCCCATTTGGCAACACGCCCTTTCTTCTACTTCTCCATGGAGATGGGAGGTGGGGCGCAGAAAAGAAAGAAAACCCCGCCGCCTCTGCAGGGAGCTGTGGCTGGATCCCGACGCGGGAGCAGCCCCGCCCCGAGGCCCCGCCCCTTTCCCCAGTCCTGGGACCAGGACGAAGGGAGGCGGGGCCTTATGGGGGCGGGGCCGGCGGCGGCCCGGTGGGCGTGGCCGGAGTGGGACGGCCCGAGCAGAAACCTATGCCAAGGCTTGGGGGTATGGGGGCGTGGCTTGACGGAGGCGGGGCCTTCTGGGGCTTGGGCCGGTGGAGGCTAGGTGGGCGTGGTCTGACCGAAGAGGGGGCGGGACGAGTGAAGCAGGATCCTATGCCGACCCTTGGTGGGTTTGGGGGCGTGGCTTGGGGCCGGGCCTTCAGGGGGCGGGGCCAGCGGTGGCCCGGCGGCCTCTGGGTCTGGCGGCGGCGGCTGGCTTGTCGCTCGCGCTCTACCCGGCAGGTCTGCGGGTCCGCGCGTCGGTCGGTCCTCGCGTCCGTCCGTCCGTGTTCTTCCAGCCCTCGGAGTGGGCCGAGCAGGATCGAGCCGGTGTCGGGATCGCCCCGATTGCCCTGCTGCACACATGGCGGCCATCAAAGCGCTGCAGGAATGGTGCCGGCAGCAGTGCGAGGGCTACCGGGACGTGAGCATCACCAACATGACCACGTCGTTCCGCGATGGCCTGGCCTTCTGTGCTATCCTGCACCGCCACCGACCCGACCTCATGTGAGTGACCCTTCCGCCTGGCCACGCGGTGTCCACTTAGAGGGGGAAACTGAGGACCAGGCCTGGAGCCCGGCCCCACCCGGACCGGGCAGGGCAGGGTCCAGCAGCCACAGCCCACCCCGAACCCCCAGGCTGCGGCCGTGACCTCAGTGTGCTGTCCACCAAGTGCAGCTGGCCGGGGGCCAGGGCCAGGACATGGACCGCCCCCGGCCTCCCGCGGCTTAGTCAGGGGTGACTCAGGGCAGCTTCCTGGGCTCGGGCTCAGCACCCGCTGTCCCCCTGTCCCTGGGAAGTTGCTACAACACTGTCCCTCTGGGGCCTCTGAGACTCTGTACTGTTCTGTGGTCCAGCCCCAAGATGGGGTCACTTGAGGCTGCTGGTGTGGGTACTGCCCTCCCCCTAGCACCATGGGGAATGCAGCCCAGGGCTGGGTCCTCCTGGACCCTCTGCACCTTAGGGTGATAGGGGACGATGGCGACCTGACCCTGTTCCTGGAGCTGCAGGAGGCAGACAGGGAATGGGAGCCCAAGCTTGACTCTTCCATCAGTTGTTCACTCAGCAAACTCTCTTTGGCTGAATGGCGTGGAAATTGGCTTGCTGGGACAAGCAAGCTCAAGAAGGAGGTTCTCCCAAAGCCACCTGGAGCCTAGGTACCTTCTGGGTAGTGGCTGGGGTCAGGGCTAAGCTGGAGATGTGTTTGCCAGGGACATCTCTGGGTGTGTCTGGCTAGGTGAGGTCAGAGGCAACAGTGTCTGGAGCCAGCCTCAGTCAGGTTCCTGGCTGTGCAAACATGGGAGCCGAGCCCCAAACAGAGGGGCCCTAGTTGCGGTCACACGGTACGTTGGGCTCAGCCATGGTTGCATTTGGCTCTTTCCTGTACCCTGCTCCACTCTGCCTGGGAAGCTGGAGTCTTGAGCAAGGCGTTTCAGCTCCTGCCCTCAGGGTTGTGAAATGTCACCGTGGTGGAGTTGCCTGAGAGTTTCCCTGTGGCATTTGGGCAGCTGCCTCTGCTTCCCGCCCAGGCCTGTGCCCCGTGGTTCCTGGAGGAGGTAGAAGGTGTGAGCACAGTTTGCCACCATGGGAAGTGCACACTTGGAAGGGCAAGGAGCCAGGGACTTGGAGACTGGGATTGAGAAGATGGTGGCTGAGCTCCACCGGGTTCTCAGAGTCCAGGGTGAGGCTGGCTGGTGACCGAGCCCAGGCAGCCCACAAGGGACCACCGTGACAAGTCTTCAAGTGCAGGGGAAGGATGGTGCAGGAGTCTGGTGGCCCAGCTGTCTTCGGTGGCTGTGACTGGACCTTTGAGGTTTTCCGGCCCTGGAGAGCTTCCATCTGCTCCCAGCTTGTGGGGGCAGAGGCCAGGGGCGCGTGAGTGCCTGGCCCGGCACGCACTTTACACGGGGAAACCTAGGCGTGGACCCGTGTGCGCACACGTGCTGGCTCAAGCAGGTGTCATACATGCCTTTATTTGACTGACAGTTACTGAGTGCCGCCTGTATACCGTAGATCACCTTGGCCCCCAAGTCCAGGGAGCAACACGTTGTCCCAGAGATGGACACTGAGCCCATAAGTGATCAACTTCATCGTGACTCCAGGGAACAGAGAGGCCACCACAGGAAGGCGGGTGGAGGAGGAGGCCTGCCTGCGGCTCTACGTGGGATGCAGTTATCTTATGTACTTCTGACTTGCCCTCTGTCCCAGCTGGACTGTCAGCTGTCTTTTATACACTGCTAGATGGATATCTGCAGCTCCACCGAGAAGGGCATTCAGCTGGGGTTCAGTAGAGGTGGTAGGAGCTCGGTTAGGTGCCTATGTGCAGTGGAAAGGAGACCACATGACCCTGGAAGCAGAGATGGGGCTGCGAGCCAAGGGAATCCTGGAGGCCTGCAGAGGGCTGCCCTGCCACATCTCCATGTTGGACTCCCGGCTTCTGGGATGCCGAGGGTGCAAATTCCTGTGTGTGAAGCCCCCAGCTTGGTAGATATTGGCTGACCAGACACCAGAGTGTGACGGGGGTGCTGGAGCAGAGGACCCCTGTCCTCTGTGTCTGAGCCTTAAATGTCCCCAGCCTGAGTTCCTGTTTGGGCCTGCCGTGCCCTGGGCCAGGTGATGGCTGGCAAGGGTGTCTCCCTGGGAAGTCCCAGGAGCCACCAGGAAGGGAGGAGACCTGTGAAAGACAGGCGTGGAGTGGCTGAGGTCAGACCTTGGCCTGGAGGAACCCAGGCCCTCAGCACACCATCCTCTCCTTCCCTGAAGACCCTGTGGCAGCAGGAAGGTGGACATCCTGTCTCTTGTCTCAGCTTTGCCACCAGGAAGTCCTTCCTTGTGTCTGACCTCAGACCTTCCTGCTGCACGCTGAGCATGTTTCCTGTGGCCTTTAGTGGGGAGCAGCTGTGAAGTCTGGGCGCTGAGCCAGCCAGGTGGGGCCCGGGCTCCAGGTTTGATGCTCACGTGTGCTGTGGCCCGGAAGGCTCTGCTTGCAGCGCAGGGAACAGGCTCACAGGCGTCACCCGCTGAGAGGTGACCAGGGATCTCAGTCCCTCCCGGCGGGCCTCAGCCTGCCCCAGTTCAGGGGCGCAGAGCTGTGGGTTTGCTGCGGGAGGTTTTCCAGGGTGCAGGCCATGGTCCATTTCCGCGGTGAGCTCAGCCGCTGCCAGGTGCGCTCAGAACCGCCCAGCACAACAACCCGCCCTCCCGCAGCCCTGTCGGGCCGGGCCGAGTGGCTGCTGCAGTGACCCTCCCCTGGGGGCAGTAGGTAGGCAGGGAGCATGCAGCGGGATGCGGGACAGAGGCAGGTGTCGTGCACTGCACAACACCAGTAGGCAGGGCGATCCTGCACATCTCCTCTGGGGACCAAGGCTGGGGCCTTTTGTAGGACTTGTGGGGGGCTAGGGGGACGCCGTTGTGAAGTTGGGGTTCTCTCCCCCATCCCATGATGAGGTGGCCCGAACTTCGTCAGTCCTCCTTCACACACACGGGAGCCTGTGTCAGGCTGAGGCCAGGAGCAGTGGGCAGCCAAGGTGGCCCCTGACAGGACTCCCCGGGGCTCTCCAGGCTCCAGACTGGCCCATTGTTGAGGACCAGTGGGAATGACATGGGATCGCATCCAGGAGCTGGGAGAAGTGTTGTGTCCCTGGGGCCAGGCAAGGCCGCTAACCTCCCCTCCCTCCCACACAGGCTGTGGTCAGCAGGAAACTGCTGGGGACAGAGGCCTTCTGTTCCCTGGCCTGAGGGCCTGCTGCCCAGATCCTTGCTGCCTCCTTCCAGGATGCCCGGAGGGGGCTGCTGTCACTCACGGGGACAGCCAGCTGGGCACTGATCCCCAGAGGCCCAGGCCCTGCCCCTGCCTGGTTCCCAGACCCCCGTCTGCTCTGACCCGTGCCCTGCCCGCCCCTCCCGAGCCTGTGCCATTTGTCTTGGTGTCTCTCCGGGATCCCTGCCCCCTCTCTGCCCCCTTCCTGGTGGGATTAACTCCAGATGTGCTGGAAAGCACCCTCGGCCCGGGATGCCCCCCTTCGCAGCCCAGCGCTCACCCCCGGCACGGCTGCATTTTATTCCGGGAAATAAAGAACGTGAGGTCAGCCATCTGGGGATTTGGCTGTGGGGTGGGGAGACATTCCCAAGAGCCCCCGGGGGTGCTGGGGCAGGAGGCCGGCTCCCCCCACAGCTGAAGGGCACATTCCACGGGGCCTGTGGGTGGGTGGGAGCCAGGCAGAGGGGCCGGCGGTGGCCTGGCCGGTCTTGCCTCAGGCTGGGCACTGGCAGAGCTGGCCGATGCACCACGGCAGGACTGAAGTCATTCATTGAGCTGATATTGAAAGGATAAGTGACTGGTCAGTAAGCCTTGCAGGAATGAAGTCGATGAGCACGAATGAAGCGCCAGCTGTGTACCTGGGACTAGGGTGGATGCCCTGAGGCTGTAGCCAAACGCACTTGATGTATATGTATATTTTTTTTTCATTAATCAGAATTGAATTTGGGGCGCACTCCACCACTTACGTCACATCCCCAGCCCTTATTTTTTTACTTTAGTTCTTTGTCAGATAGGGTCTCACTAACTTTTGCATGGGTCGGCCTTGAACTCAAGATTCTCCTACCTCCATCTCCAGAGTAGCTGGGATTGCAGGCATACACCCCTACGCCTGACCTGACTTTAAGTGATGAGAATTCAAGTAAAAATGACCTAACTTGGGAGGGTGGCCTGGATCCCAGGCCCTTGGGTGGCCGGGTTGGCAGCTGAGGGTGCACGGGGCTGGGAGCTGGCCCTTATACTTCTCTGTACCCGCCGCTCACAGGTGACATCTGGTCACGTGACGCTGAAGCGGTTTTTGTCTGTGAGCCCCTAAAGGCAAGGTGGCCACCTCACCCATGGTCAGCGAGTCAGCGAGTCAGCTTGGGCTGCTGGTAACAACGGAGGCGACTTGAACAGAAATTGCTTTCTCCAGGTCCCGGAGGCTGGAGGTCCAAGATCAAGCCCCTCTGAGGCTGCTGGAGAACTTGTTCCCACCTCTTCCGGGGCTCGTGGATGACTGTCATCTCCTGAGTCCTCACACCCCCTGTCCTCTGTGCCCAAGCGTCCCCTTTGTATGAGGACACAGGCACCTGCATCAGGGCCACCCAGGGACCTCACGATCGCTCCCTCGTATCTGCAAAGACCTTGTCTCCAAGTACAGTCCTGTTTGGTGGTCCTGGGGGTTTGGGCTCCCCCAACGCGACGCTTAGCCCAGAATGCAGGGTCCTCCCGCCAGCCTGACAGAAAGCTGGGCGCAGAGGACTTCCCGGAGAGATGCGTGCGTCCCCACCCGGCAGCCCAGTCCACACTTGCAAGGCAGCTCTACCGGTGACTTCCACCGGCCCTGGCTCAGGGTTCAGCTGCTTGGGGACTAGGCACTGCCCACTGTGTGCCCCATGCAGAGCGGGGTGACCGAGGTCTCGGCGAGACAAAGGAGGACAAGTTTCCACTTGGGGACCTTAGTGTCCCCAGGGTGGGCCAGGCCAGTGAGTCAGGCTGAGCAGGGGATAGGAGAATGGGGCCAGTGCCGGAGAGGTGTGGTGGTCAAGGGACAAACCAGGGTTGTCCTGGCCGGTGGTGACGACTTCACAGGCCCAAGGAAGCAGCTTGGCGTTGGTCCTGACAGCTGGTGGCCCAACCTGAGCTGCATGGTTCCTGCTCAGATGCTACTACCATGATGGGGAGTTGGGAAGGTTCTGGGTGCCCCGATCTCCTGGAGCTTTGGGGTGCCCGCTCTGGGGTGACAGGGAGCAGCTGGGCCCCTCGTTTGATGGAGGCAAATGCAGGAGGCAGATAGCCTCCCTGCTTTGTTTGGATACAAAGCAGACCTTGTTTACCCACCCAGCCGGCCACTTAGGTCAGTGACCTGGGGGTGGGCGAGAACGGCTGCACCTTCGAGGGGATGGGTGTTGGGAAGGGGAGAGGGGGTCCCTGCATCCCCGAGGCTCAGCGTGGGGGAAGAACCATGGGGTGTTTGGGCACAGCCTGGCCACCATGTACTAGCCTGGGCCACGCTGCATCTGGGGACAGACCCAGGCGGACAGTGCCCACTCAGCTGGACGGAGGCCACCTGGGCTTGAGGGTGCCAAACCCACCCATCCCTACTGTCCTCGGTCTGTCTGCGTCTGTCACGTGCACAGACGTGCCCTTGCTCACGGGTGTTCTCTGCAGCTGGGTCGCGTTACCTGGGAGGTCGTCCCCGCCAGAAGCCCTGGAGGTCTCTTTTAGAGCTGAGCAGATTGGTGGACAACTGGGCTGGAGGCCAACGTGGGGAGGCGGATCTCAGCTCCCACCCCACCATGTGTTCATCTGTAAAATGGGCTCGCAGCCCGGGCCTCTGGGGGTCCTCCTGGAGCTGGTGGACTGGGCTTGGAGCGTGGCCAGCCCAGCCAGGTGGCCACAGACATCTGGCACCCTCCTGTATTTACTTGAAGAAGGCTGCTCAGCCTTCCTGTGTGCTCGGCACGGCCATTCGTCCAGCACCGGGACTGGGGTCACAGCTCAGAGGTAGAGCGCTTGCCTGGTGGCCTGGCAAAACAAAACCAATGCTGAAAAGTCCTCACGGGCAGGGAAACTGAGGCCAGAGCAAGCAGGGGCTGGCCGGGGTCTTGCCTGGAGCCCCCTCCTCTGTGCCAGGAAGCTTCCAGGACAACCCAGTTCGCTGGGCTCAGGACCACAGATGACACTGGACGGGCGGCTGGGTCGAAGTTTAACCGGCTCCCCCCCCGTGTGTGAGCCCGGGCTCAGACCGGTGACTTTTGTCCTGTGGGTGGCATGGGGCCCACCTGCTGGTGCCCTGGCTGCTGTGACAGGGACACCCCCATGCTGGGTCCATGCTGGGGTGTGTTGTCTGTGCATGGAGTCCCGGGCCAGCCGGGCTTGGACACAGCTGTGTCCTTGGTTCCTCCAAGGCTGTGCTGTCCAGGCAGCCTGGGATTTCACCTGAGGGGACTTCCTGCACCCTGAGTCACGTAAGGGAGGCGCTAATGGCCTCATGTCTGAGGGTCTGACCCTTCCTGGGACGAGACAGGACACGTGGTGGGCACTGAGTAATGCCACCCAGTAAGCCTGGCTTTGCCTCCTGCTGTGTGACCTGGGCTGACCCTCAGCCTCTCTGTGCCTCAGTTTTCTCTGTGTGAGAAGCAGACAGGCATGACCAGTGTCCACCCCACTGGACGGCGTTTGTGAAGAGCTGACAGCCACACTCCTCCTCGGAGGTTCTGTGAAATTAAAAGCTAGCGACAGGACAGCTGACGTGGGCAGCACGTCCCCATGTCCACCCACAGTGTCCTTCTCCAGAAACATTGGCTTCCCCTAGGACGCAGGCTACTCTGAGCGGTGTCCTGGCTGGGCTGGCCCGGGCTGGTGGCTGGCCCTCTCTGGGCATGTCTCCTGCTGGGCACATCGCTGTGGGCAGAGCAGACCAGGAGTCAGGCCCGCGCTGGCCAGAGGGCTTGTTCATCCTCAGCCCTGCTCCAGGTCTCCGGCTCCCCTTGGGGCAAGATGGCCTCGGAGGCCTCGCTTTCGACACCGGCGTTTCTCTCTTCCAGAAACTTCGGTGCTCTCCGGAAGGAGAACATTTTTGAGAACAACAAGCTGGTGAGTTTTCTGCCCGACACCCACCCGTCCTGTCCTCCAGCCCTAAAGCTGGCCCAGCCGTCTGCCTGGAGCCCTGACTCAGGTCCAAGGACCACCGAGCACTGCGCAGAGCCTGACCTCACCCAGCTCCACGACCGGGCCTGAGCTGGGTGACCCTTGCGTTTTCTGTTTTCAGTACTGGGGTTTGAACTCCAGGCTTGGCACTCATGCCCTCCCCACCCTTTTTTGCTTCTCGTTTGCAAAATGAAGGATCTCCCATGTTTGCCTGGGCTAGCTTTGGACTGTGATCCTCCTGTGTATCTGGGATTACAGGCATGAACCACCTGGCTTGTTTTATTGAGATGGGGTCTCGCTAACTTTTTGCCTAAACTGGCCTTGAATCACCATCCTCCAGATCTCTGTCTACCCTATGGCTGGGATTACAGGCATGAAATGCATCACCACACCCAGCAGCCCCAGCATCCTTGGAGCCCTGGTCCTCTCTCTTCCTCTGTGGGGCAGTAACGGGTCAGAGACTCACCAGGGGACCTCCTTTCCCGAGGGTGGCCTGGCCCGGCCTGGCCCAGACCAGGAGGCTTGGGAAAGCAGGCCCCATTGGGCCTGGGTGGGCCAGCACCGCCTTGCTCCCTGAAGACTGGCATACCTGGCCCCTCACATTCCAACCCTGACCCTGCATGCCCCAGCTGGGAGATCCTTCCTGTGCCAGACTCAGTTTCCCTGCTGCAAAATGGCTTGTGGGGGTGCATGGAAAGAAAAATTCTCTTCTCAGGCCATCGATCCGGGCTCCAAGCCAGGCAGGGCCACCACAGGCCCCTGGCCCTGGCCTGCGGGGGGATGGGGACTGCAGGCTCCAGACAGTTAAACCTGCCTGGCCAGGGCGAGCTCCGTCCACAACTTAATTAAAGAGAAACTCAATTAAAAAGTCACGTCCACAGGCCGGCCATGTTTCAGAGGCCCATAGCTACGCGTGGCTGGTGGCTGCCGGCCCCGTCTGTGCAGGGAGACGCTGTGAGAGGGGAAAAGCACTGTGTGGCCCGCGGCGTAGGGAAGACCCTCTGAGGGGCCTGTGGATGTCTGCAGGAAGGCCTCCCCGGTAGAGGGGACAGGCAAAGGTCCTGAGGCCACAGGGAGCCCACGGGTGGGCGGTGAGGACCCCTAGGAGGCCTGGGCTGGGAGCCTCCTGCTTCCTGGGCTCTGTGAGAGAAAGGAGGGGCAGGGGACAGAGCTTGGTGGCGGAGGGGACGCCTGGACCATGGCACTGGCCACGGGAAGGGCTGGATTCTGGGCCTCAGAGGAGGTGCAAGGCCTTCTGGCCTGAGGGGGGCCAAGGGTGAGTGAGCGAGGCTGGGGACAGAGGTCTGCGAGTCAGCAAAAGCTGGGGATGGTCACTAAAGGCAGAGGGCAGTGAAGGACCAGGCATGGGACACCCCAGAAGGTCCTGGCCCCACACTTAGTGATGCCCGCGTATCTCACGGAGGCTTTCTGCAGCCATGTGTGGTGGTTTGGCACTGGCCCATGTAGGTGGGAGCCATCTGCCACCGTGGCCAGGGCTTCGGTGAGCGCCCCAGGGGCCCAGAGAGGAGCGAGGTGAGTGGAGAGGGCCAGGCCATCGCCAGTGGTTGGAGCCCCCGGGGGCCCTGTATACAGTCAGTGCTCTGTAAGTGCAGCTTTCTGGCCCTCCCCAGCTCAGGGTATCACGTCCCTTTCTTGGTCTCACCCACTAACTGTCGTGACTCGAGTCCCCTCTGGGCCGTGGGGAGGCTGTGCGTCTGGCCGGCTTTGGCCGCCCCACAGACGAACTTACCTGGTTCTGTAAGGTTTGGTGTCGGCGGAGCTGTGGGGCAGCTCAGGCCATGCCCAGCGTGACGTGTTTGTGGGCAGGACGCCCCCTGAGGCCAGGATGACCACAGGGCCTCAGGCCTGGCTCCCCTGAGCAACCTCAGTGACCCTGCAGATGGGCAAACCCAGCCAGGCCGCCACCCTGGCAGGGCTGGCTCTCTGGGCTGAGCCTGTCCTCCCTTTGACCCTCCTTCCGGTGGGCTGGGGGCCAAGCAGGAGGACTCTCCCGGCCTGTCCCTCACTGTCCCCAGGCCTTCCGCGTGGCCGAGGAGCAGCTGGGCATCCCCGCCTTGCTGGACGCTGAGGACATGGTGGCTCTGAAGGTGCCTGACCGACTGAGCATTCTGACCTATGTGTCCCAATATTACAACTACTTCCACGGCCGCTCGCCCAGTGAGTGCTGCCCTGCTGTCCCTCCAGCTGGCCCCGCTGGCCCCGTGCCTTGTGCCCAGCCCTTGGCTGCTCAGAACCCCTGACCTCCAGGCCTCGGTTTGCCCGCTGACCCCCGAGCTTCAGGCCCACTGTTCGAGGGGCTCCCCGACACTGTGCAGCTCACGGGCCTGGTGCTTCTGGGCCTGACCGGGGGTCCTGTGGCAGCTGCCGGCCCAGGAGGGGTGGACAGGGACAGGCAGGCCTGGCCTTCATCCCACCCCGTGTGTGGAGCCGCCCGCCTCCCACCCACATTCCTCTTCCACAGACTTTAGAAATCCCCAGAATCGCCCCGGGCCTGGGGCCAGGCCTGTGGCCTTCCCTGACCCTGGACGGGCTCTCAGCAGGGAGGAGACGGGGCGAGGGTGGCCTCCCGCCCTGCACCCCGGCAAATGTCCCAGGAGGACCTCCGGGGAGGGGGATCCCGGCCCTTAGAGAACTGGGGTACAGGCTGGTGGGACCCCCCCCCACCGACCCCAATATGTCTCGTGCCAGTCGGGGGCATTGCCGGCGTGAAGAGGCCCCCAACGGACTCCAGTGAGGAACCTTCTGGAAAGAAGGCCCCGCCCCAGCCGGCCCCGCTGCCCTCGCCTGCCCCCGCCCGGGGGCCACCGCTGTCTCCAGCCAGGACAAACCCCATCGTCCAGACGAAGGACTGGGGCTGGGAGGACCCAGCCACAAAGGCTGTAAGCAGTCTGCTTTCCTGGTTTTCCCTGGCTGACCGTGTGCACCCCTAAACCAGGCTTCCCCTGGGGTGCAGCCCGTCCCCTACTCTGTTATCAGGTGCCCACTGGGCTGGCTCCCTGGGCTCCTCCAATTCTGCGATTCCCATTGCATGGATGGGTAAACCGAGGCATGGGAGGACCATGCAGTGGAACCAAGGGAGCTGGAACCTAGACTTTGTAGGGCTCACGGCATGCCTGCCTCCTTCCCCAGCGATGGGGACATGGGACCGGTCAATTCCTCAGGGGTGAACGGGGAGGGGAGAGGGCGGCTACTTGTGCTTGGGCGTCCCCTGCTCTTCCTAGCCGGTCACTCCAGGCTCCAGGGAGCCAGAGCGAGACAAGGCCTCCAGGCATCGGCGGGGGTCAGGGAGGAAACAGAAGGCACTGGGTCCATCCTGGTCTCCGGCCACCTCCCCAGGCCAGGCTAGAGGCCCTGGTCATGGAGTTCTGCCTGCCCCGGGGCCTCATCCGTCCCCTCTGTAAAATGGGATCTGGCTGCCCCTGGACGGCTGCGGGCGGGAGCCGGGTAGACACGCAGCCCCGGCATCTCCCACAGGCCCTTGCGGGGCCAAGCAGCGCGGTCAGCAGCACCTGCGGGGTCTGCGGTAAGCACGTGCACCTCGTCCAGCGACACCTGGCCGACGGGCGGCTGTACCACCGCAGCTGCTTCAGGTAGGGCACAGCGCCCCTGGGCGCCAATCCTCCTCCTCAGCCTCCCACTGCCCAGGCCCGAGAGGCCCGACTGACCCCAGACACCCAGCCTGCCCTAATGGCCTCCTGTGGCCCTCAGGGACCCCTTCCTGCTGGCCTTCCAGCCACCCCTGACTCAGCTTCCTCCTCTGCCTCTCAGGTCTCCCTGTGGGGTTTTTACTGTGACCCCCTCCCTGCCGCCCCACAGCTCCTGGGCTGGGGACTCAGGGAAGCCCACTGTTCTTCTGTGGAGGAAGGGCTGGGCGGGGCCCTCAAATGAGGCACGGGGTGATGTGTGAGTGACCGACGTCTGTGAGCACTTTGTGGGGTGTCCACGCCCCTAACAAGGTTCTCAATGGTGGCTCACAATGATCACAACCATGAGCAGAGGTTTGTTGATGAATCAGTGACCACACAGCTAGACACAGGAGAAGGTCACTTTGTGCTCCCAGGAGAGTGTGAATGAGTGAGCAGGTGGATGAGCGAGGGACAAGGGACGCAAGCCGCTGCCTCTCGTGACCTTCTCCGGCAGGTGTAGGCAGTGCTCCAACACCTTGCACTCAGGTGCCTACCGGGCCACGGGAGAGCCAGGCGTCTTTGTCTGCACTTGCCACCACCCTGGAGCCACCTCTGCGAGCCCCAAGTTGTCCTCCAGGCCACCAGGGACTGTCCCTGTGGACTCCAGGTCTCCCGGTGCCCCACGGAAGGCCCAGGAGACGAATGGGCTGAGGGAGGCAGCACCAAGGGCCAGTCCAGCGGTGGGCAACACGACAGCCAAAGGTTTTGCACAGACCGTCCTTGATCCACCGGCCACCAGCTCCTCCCAAGTCCACGGGAGGAGTCCAGCGGGGCCCACGAGCCGAGTGGCCTCCTCTGGAGTTGGCAAGGTCAGCTCTCATGTGACCAACAGCTCCCCAACGGGATGGTCATCACCCACCCAGGGCAAAGCAGCCGTCAGCCCCCGTCCTGCTGGAACCCCAAGCGCCCTGGACCCTCCGCCAGGGACACCCCAAGGTCCAGCAGCTCCTGGAAGGGTGGCGGCTCAGACCAAGCCGGCTTCAGGTGTGGCAGCTCTGGGTACAGTGGCCTGGACCCCCATGGCCTCCAAGACCCAGCATGACCGGGAGAAGTTCTTCCAGACCCCGGCCCTGCTCAGCAGTGGCCCAGCCAGCAAGGTCCCCGCCATGGCCAGTGCCCCTTCGCAGGACAGCAGCAAGCAGCGGGCCCTGAGCGTCCTCAGGAAGGCCCTACCGGGGCCGGGGGACACGGGTGCCCAGGCACCTGGCAGGTAGGTGGAAGAGGGCTTGGGGTGGGGCCACTACCTGTCCACCACCTCACTGGGGCCTCCAAGAGGCTTTCCGCGACCCTGGGACCCTGGGGACCTGTGACCGTGGGGGCCGCCCTTCCTTGACTGGGAAATGAGAAGAAAGAGACAGACACAGGGCATGGCGGTCAGGTGAGAGGTGCCCGGGGCCCTGAGGCCGTCTTCAGATGAGGAAGTGGGTTTTGACGCCACCCTGGCTGTGTCATCTGACCCGGGCTGGGCTGTGAGCCTCCCCTTGTGCCCCGTGCAGTGGCGTCCTCTAGACACCGAGCAAATGCTGCAGGCCAGAGGGGGACGGTCACTGCGTCAGGGGCCCGTGCGGCACTCGCAGGTTTCAACAGCACCAATGTGTCCTCTAGTCCTGGCAGCCAGGAGGCCGACGCCACGGTTGACGCTGGCCAGGTTCCCCCCAGGGCTCCTGGGAGGCTCCTTCAGGTCTCCTCCAGCTGCTGGAGGCTCTGGGTGTCCCCTGGCTACTGGCTGCATGGCTCCATTGTCACCTGGCCTCCCCCGCACCTGCCTCTTCTGTCTCAGAAGGACACCGTCTTTGGGTCAGGGCCAGTGCCACCTTACTCCCACGTGTTTCCCCTCAACACGGTCTCATGTGCAAACATCCCTTTTCCAAATAAGGTCACACTCAGAGCTTCCCAGTGGACATGAATTTTAGGGACCCTGGCCGGTCGGGCACAGCCGCCCAGCCAGTAAGGAAGGGGTTCTGTCCCAGGCTGCTCAGCCCCCCAGTTTGCTGCCGTGAGCTGTCTTTTCTTGAGGGTTGGGGGTGCTGATGGCTCCAAGCAGTGACCCTGCCCTCCACCAGTGCCCAGGGAGGAAAGTGAGTCAGTGCCACCCCTGCAGGGACACGACACACAGGGCAGAGCTCCTGGCGTGGGGCGCCGCCTGTAGTGTCCCAGCCTTGCTTCCTGCAGGGCCGTGCGCCTGAGGGAACACAGGTGGCCCCAAGCCGGCCAGTGTACCAGGTCCTCCTGCCTGACAAGTCGCTTAGGACCGCACGAGGCAGGCCTGGGCCAGTCCCCGGCGTCCTTGGTGCATCTGGGCCTTGACCCGTTGGGGATATTTTCATCTTGGTCAACGTGATTGTATTTAAAATCAGCCACCAACACGTGCAAGAGTCACGCATAGGTGTCTGTGGCCTGCCCCTCTCTGCGGGGGACTCTCCTCCGTCCAGAGGGGGGACACTGAGAACCAGCTTGTGGGGCTGCCGCCTGGGGTTGGCGGAGCTGAGAGGGGCTCCGGGATCCCCCCTTGCCTGACGCCTGCTCTCTCACCCACAGGCCCGGCCCAGCCACTTCTGCCCTCAATTCCCACCCCAAAAATGATAGCCCACAAACAGCTTCGCCAGCCAGGTTGTCACATTTGGTGACCCCCCTCAGCCCCTCTTCAAGGACAGAGCCGCAGGCCTCCCCTAGTGTGGGCAGCACCTCGCGGGCGTCCTCATCACCCCAGGTGGGCGGGAGGAGCTTGGCTGGGTCCTCGGAGGCCGGAAGGACAAGTGCTGGCCCCAGGCTGAAGCCAGAGGCCCCGAGGGCGAAGGGTAAGAGCCGCTGACATGGGGTGGCGGGTGCGGGGCTCCCCAGGGTCGGCTGCTCCACCCTCCGTGTCACCTGTGCCAGGCCGTGCTTCTCCCTGGCACCTGCTGTCCTGCAGTCCAGCTTCTGGTCCCCCCATCCTCTGGACACTTGCTTGTGGCCTCCCCTGTGTCCTTGCTCATTCTGTATGTGGTGGTGGCCAGTGTCCCCAGGGTCACAAGGCCTGCCATCCAGTGGATATTTTTTCCTCGCCCGGTGCCTGCAGCTCAGCCCTCTGTGGCCTCTGTCCTCAGCTGTGTCTTGGGGGTGCCGGGCACCAGCTCTGCTGTCCAATGCTCACGATGGCCCTGTCTGGGTCTGAGGTCCACCGTCCCTGGGCTGGGCCCTTCCTGAAGGACCCTGGACCCCACATTCTAACCTTGGGGCCTGAGATTTCTACTGGGGGTGAGGAAGGGGTGCTACAGGCGACCCCTAAACTGCACCCCCCGTATCGTCCAGGCCCAGGTGCTGGCTCCCAGGACAGCCAGGCGGAGGGGCCGGAAGGCTGGAGGGCCCGCCTGAAGCCCGTGGACAGGAAAGGCCCCGTGGACAGGTGAGGGGCAGGCAGCTCCTGTGAGTCACCTGTGCTGTGCGTCTGCGAGCTGAGCCCGCTGGGGCCTGGTATACAGCAGGAGCTTAGTAAATGCACACGGAGGCCGACTGACATGTCGTGGTCACATGTGCGTCCAGTTGTCCCTAGCAAAGGTAGTCACACCACCCAGTGACAGGGGACAGCCAATGGCTGCTGGTGCTCACCCACGGCTCTGCGCAGCGGCTCACAGGCAGGTGCACGGTCCCAGTCCTTGTCACCTGCCAACACCTGAGCACGTGGCCATGGTGTGCTGGTGGCCTCACGGGTGAGCAGGTGCAGGCCAGCACACCTGTATGCCCTGGGGGGTCCAAAGAGGTCAGGCCCCTGAGCTGGGCGTCATGCGTCACATGGGATGTGCCAGGTGCCTTTTCTGCTGGCCCCCTGCTTCCCTTGGCTGCTGGCCACAGCTTTGGGACATGCTCCAGGGTCCTGTGTCCAGGCCAGTGCTGACCTCGTGACTTCTGACCAGGGTTCTGGAGCTGAAGGAGCCGCGGGTCCTGCCAGAGCCAAGGGTGGAGGACTTCCCCAAGAAGGTCCCGGGCAGCTCCGAGGGGGGTGTCCACATCACCCTGACACCTGTGCAGCCCGGGAGGACACCAGGCCCAGCCGGTCCTGGACCCAGCCTCACAGGTGGTGCATCACGGGGGGTCGGGGACGGTGCCAACGTGTGACACTCGGGTGTGGGGGAGGGGCAGGGACCAACGGGAGGACGCGGGCTGCACACGTGCACATGAGGTCCTGCCCTGCGTCCACCTCTCACATCACTTCCTCTGCCTTCAGCGGCACTGGTCCTGTGGCCTGGTGGCTGCTGCCCGGCCTGGGTGGACGTGACCAGTGTGGGTGGGATGGGTGTGTGTGTGGCCACCCTGTGCCTGTGGGGGCACCAGGGGGTGGTGATGCTGGCTGGGGGGCCCTGGGTCCTGGCGGGGGCTCTGGTCTGACACCCGGCTCTAACTCCCCCGCCCCACCCTCCTTGCTGGCAGCCCCCTCTCCGTCCCCATCCCGCCGCAGGAAGCTGGCTGTCCCGCCCAGCCTCGATGTTTCTGCCGACTGGCTCCGGCCGGAGCCCTCGGGGCGGAACGCCGGAGCCCAGGGCTGGAAGGAGGAGGAGAAGCCATGTTCCCAGGGCGCACCAGGTCAGCCCCAGAGATGCCCTTTTGGGGTGTGGATGGACGGACTTCCTCCGAGGAGGAGACATCCATTGGGCTTTGCAGGATGTAGAGGAGTTCGTTGGTTCTAGAGTGGAGGAAAGGCCCCAGATTTTCCTCGTGGAAAGTGGGAGCACTGGACAGACATCCTGCACCTTGTCACAGAGGCCTGTGACAATACAGGATCCCTCCTGGTGGCCTGAGGGCCTGGGGTGGCTGGGGTGCTTCAGTGGGGTGTGTGGAGCTGCTGACCGAATGGAAAGTGGGTCAGGGTCCCCCAGGGTGTCCTTTGGTACCAGCAGGGCTGCCCAGCTGCCTGTGGGCTGGGTGGGGCTGGGTGGGCCAGCAGTCCTGGGTCAGACCTCTCTGGGCATGTCCGGGTCTCACTGGGCCTGCTGTCCCCTCTCCAGGGAGGCCCGTGGGCCTGGCCAGCACCCCTGCTTCTGAGACAGTGACCTCCCCCGTCAGGGTGAGTAGGCTGGGTGGTGGGCGAGGCTGGCCCGTGGCCTTTGTGCCCATTGTCACCGTCTGTCCCCACCCAGCTGCACCCCGACTACATCCCCGAGGAGGAGATCCAGAGACAGGTGCAGACCATCGAGACGCAGCTGGACGCGCTGGAGCTCCGCGGCGTGGAGCTGGAGAGGCGGCTGCGGGCAGCCGAGGGAGGTGGGCGGCCCTGGCCAGCTGCCCCGTCCCCCGCCACTAGCTGCAGGGTGACCTCCTCCTTTCGCTACGTCTCCTTCAGGCCACAGGCTGGTCACGACCCCTGCGGCCGCAGGGTGTCCCCCAGGTCACCCTGGGCTAGGTCAGCACTCCTGAGTGCCCTGGCCATCAGCAGCTTCCCCTGGGGACGCCCGTGGCCTCGGGCCGAGACCCAGGCCTGCACCTCTGCCCTGGGTGGGTGCGGAGGCCCCGTGTGCAGCCTCCCTGCCTCCAGCGGCCGCTCTCCACAGATGCCACAGAGGATGACCTCATGGTGGACTGGTTCCGGCTCATCCACGAGAAGCAGCAGCTGCTGAGGCTGGAGTCGGAGCTGATGTACAGGTGAGGGTCCCGCCCGGCGGGCTGGGGCGGAGCCCCGGTCAGCCCCGTCTCAGCCCTGTGTGTCCCCCAGGTCCAAGGACCAGCACCTGGAGGAGCAGCAGCTGGACCTGGAGAGCGAGCTTCGCCAGCTGATGGCCAAGCCTGGTGGGTGCCGGCCTCTCCCCTCCAGAAAGCCGGCCCGAGAGCTTCCGTCCTCCCAGGGCTGGTGTGGGGGTGGCGGCCTTGGCCACCCGAAGCGGTCACCACGGAGAGCCTGGAGTGCCGAGCACCCAGGCAGGCCTGGCCTTGAGTTTCAGAGCCTCTCCTTCCCGGCTGTGTGTCCTCAGCCAAGTCCCTTAACCTCTCTGAGCCTGGGCTTCATGCTCTCAAGCGAGGACCCCTCGTGTCTGAGGGCACTGAGTGCAGCGCTGGGCAGGCTCTAGTGGCCGTCCTTGCCCCAGGACAGGGACCGAGTCACAGTGGAGACCGGAGGCCCCGGCACTGAGGCTGAGTCCGCTCCCCCTGGCCAGGCCCATTGCAAAGGGCCGCTACCCAGGCACGCTCCCCGCACAGGAGTGGACAGTGGAACAGTCGCCTCCCTGGGCGGGGTGGGGACGCCTCCCTGATGGCGGGCTGTCCCCACAGAGGGTCTGAAGTCACTCCAGGACCAGCAGCGGGAGCAGGAGCTGCTCAGCCAGTATGTACGCACCGTTAATGACCGCAGTGACATCGTAGATATCCTGGACGAGGACCGGCTCAGGTGAGAGTGGCCGGGCAGGGCTAGGGGCTGAGTTCCAGAGGAGGGCAGGACTGGGGGGGACAGGCTGGGAAGGCAGAGGGGTCACCTCTCAGCACCTTCCTGCCTCACAGAGGAGACCACAGGTGTTTTGGGGGTTTTTTGGTGGCACCGGGACTTGAACTCAGGGCCTCACGCCTGCTAGGCCGGTGCTCTACCACCTGAGCGAGGTCACCAGTGCCCGCAGGGGCTTGCGGGTGCACCCCGAGGCCCTGGGCTGAGGACAGGCCCAGCACAGCCATGGTGTCCGAGGGTCTCAGTCCTTCCTGCCCACCTCCCGTCCTTTGGGGGGTCGGTGCTGTCCAGAGGAAGGCTCTGGCTCAGTGGAAATGTCCCTTGCCCTGCTGTCCACGTGGCAGTCAGCTGTGGCTGTTGGGCCCTGGTCACCTGACCCGTGTGACTGAGGACTGAGCCTAAAGGTTCACATTGGCCACTTCTGTCTCCTGGCGACTACACCAGGGGACATGGCTCTCGGTGGTCCTGGAGACCTTTCCTGTCCCACGAGGGCCACACAGGGCAGCAGTCAAGGCTGAGTTCACATGTGACCCTTGGCCAGGGTCAGCCCAGGCCCCCCTGCTGCCCACAGCCACTGTTGAGGGGCTGAGCCGGGAGGGGGACGGTGACCGTCTGCTGGTGGGGGCTGGGGGTCCAGCAAGCCCAGGGGTGGCCTCTCGGCCTGTGCGAGGGCAGGTGTCCAAGTACCAGGTGGGGTCGAGCTCTGGCGTGACACCGGGCA
Organism: Castor canadensis; assembly: GCF_047511655.1. Classification (NCBI taxonomy): domain Eukaryota; kingdom Metazoa; phylum Chordata; class Mammalia; order Rodentia; family Castoridae; genus Castor; species Castor canadensis. The sequence goes on along the minus strand of NC_133391.1, from coordinate 854,858 downwards.
TGAGTCCTCTGTCTGGGGCCTGCATCCCTCATGGCCTCCCTGTCCTGTTGCAGGGAGCAGGAGGAAGACCAGGTGCTGCAGGACATGATCCAGAAGCTTGGTAGCTCTGCCCGGGGCCGGGGCGGGGATGGGGAGGACGGGCTGGCGGCCGGGGGACCTGGGCCTCTGTGGGAGTGGAGGGCGGGACCCAGGCCGCAGCTGTGGAGGGCAGACAGGACAAGGAGGGAGCACCTCGTCCCTTGGGGACACCAAGACGCAACTGATGACCGTGCCGGGCTGTGGGGTGCTCGGCCAGGTTTTCCCCAGTGCTGGGTTGGGCCGGGTGCTCTGCGTCTGGGGTGCGTCTCGGGGACCCCGGCTTCTCGCAGGCCGTGGAGGCCCTGGCGGTGGGCGGGAAGGACTTCCCACGGGGACCTGGGTGGCCGGCCACAGCCTCACCGTCCCCTCCCCGTCCCCCGCAGGCCTCCAGAGGAAGAGGTCCAAGTTCCGCCTGCCCAAGATGTGGTCCCAAAAGAGCAAAGGCGGGCAGGCCGGGTGAGCCACGGGGCCGTGACCGAGGCTGTGGACCTGCACTGGCCCCGGACCGGGCTCTGAAACCCGGGCTCAGGAAAGGAGTGGTGGTGTGGCCCTGCAGGGGACACTGAGGCCCACCAGAACCTGTGCCTTCATCCCTGGGGTCCCCGGGGCCTCAATAAAGACTGACAGCGCCTCCTGCTCAGTCCTGCGTTTGCCTGTGTGCCGGGCGGCCCAGCACCGGCCCCGAGTTCCAGTGCTGCTCCTGGGGGGGACGTGCTCTGGGGACACTGGCCGCCCCCTGCCAGGCCTGGGCTGGGCTCTCCAAGGAGGTCATTTCCTGGCTCTGTGTGGCCCCACCGGGATCACGACGTCCCTGGGGCCTGGGATCCGAGATCATGGGAGCCTCGGCCGAGGGACAGAGGACAGCTGGTGTTCAGGACTGCGTCCCCAGGTGTCTGTCCAAAGGAACAGCAGGGCATCTAGTGTCCTGAGAGCTGTGAGCGGCTCAGACAGAACTGCCTGACCCTATGGCTGGGCTGCGGGTCCCCCAAGACCCTGTACCCCAGGCTGTCACCCTTCCCACCCATCCAACCAGCAGGGGACCATGGCAGTATGGCTCTTGGCCACCAGGGGGAGGCAGAGAGCCACGCTGCAGGGACAGGGTGGCCCGGATCAGATAAGGAGCCCGAGGCTCAGAGAGGTGACTCAAGTCCCTGACGTCACACAGCACGTCAGACACAGCCCGGGGCTGGAACCTGGACTCGAGCCTCCGGTTCCAGGGCTGCGCCCTTCAGGAGTCCTGGTGGGGTGGAGGGACAGGGAGCTGTGTGGGATTTTGGGGACCAGAAAGGGAGGGAGGGAAGGTGACCCAGCAGCTTACAACATGCGCTTCAGGGCTCGGTCCACTGAGGCCATGCCGCTCCAAGGTGTCCCCCCTGGGCAAGGGACCGGGGTTCTGCCCCTCTGCCCCAGCCACCGGGGGTGCTCCCCACAGAGCCAGAAGCAGCCTCGGGGTGACAGGTGGGCAGCGGCTGGGCACACAGTTGGCACTTGGTAAGTGGAGGCCCCCAGGTCATCAGGCCTCCAGCTCTGAGCCGGGCGTGGGCCAGTGGTGGCTGTGACAGTGGCTCTGTGGCAGAGGTGACCAGGCCTGCAGCCGTGGGGCATGGGTGCTGGCCAGCTGCAGGACGGGCCTGTGGGACCACAGGTGTGACCCCGGGAACAGGTGAGGCCGGCTTCGTCTGCAGCTCCAGCTTGGAAGCCGCACCTGCCCCAAGTCCCAGACGGTCTGCAGGACAGGCCCTGCACCCCGAGGGGACGCCCTGCCCTTTCTGGGCGTACAGGAGGTGCCCGATGTGTGCCTGGACCTTCCCACCTCCAGAAGTGGCCTGGGAAGTGGGGCGGACGGTCAAAGGAAGGGCTGCTTACCCCACTGTCCTGTGTCCATGTCGCTCCGCAGCCCCGTGGCCCCAGGTCTGTGAACGCACGCTGATTGGAGGACGGTCTGGGCACAGGGCAGCTTGGACTCAGGCCCGGCTCTGGGCGGCGAGTGGACACTCGGGGGCCACAGGGGTTGCAGCAGGAGGACGGGGAAGGCGAAGATGGGGGCAGGGAGTGACCCAACAGGCCTGGGGACATGGAGGTGGCCCTGTCCTCTCACCATGGCCTCTGAGCCCCAGGGCTTCTGGACAGGCTGGCCCTCGCCTGGAGCCCCGACTGCACACAACTGGACCGGTCAGCTGCCCATCCTTCAGCCTCAGGGGACAGCAGCGTCCCCACACGGGACAGACTGTGCCTGAACCTCAGGCAGCACCTGGGAGCCGAGCTGGGGACTCGGGGACAAGGGGGAGGCTCAGCGTCCCTTGGAGGACTGTGGGGACAACCCAGAGCTGGACCCTGGACACAGGCCTCTGGGCCTCTCTGCGTCCACTGGGGCCAGGTCCCTTCAGACCCGCTAACGCTTGTAGGGCCGGGAGCCTGCAGCCCGCGCCCCCACCTTCCCAAAGGGCCTGTCCTGCTGTGTGGACGCTCGGCCACCTGAGACGTGGGTGACCAGTGAGGGAGGGAGGGGCTCTCAGGGCCGTTATCATGGGCTCATCGGGACCTTGAGGTCACTGTGGGAGGCGGACGTCCACTCCAGGGGACCATGTCCCCTCCATCCTGCAGACCCCTGACCCTGCAAGGTGGGCTGCACCCAGAGGACCCGGCCCTTCTGTGCTGTGTCTCACTACTGGACACTTCCTCCCTCCGAGCCCACCATGGCTCCCACTTGCCCCTGGCCTGGATCTCAGGCTCCTCTGTCCCTTCTGCCCTGGGTGTCCCTTCATTGCCTCCTGGGAGGCCGAGACCGAGGCCAGGTGGCCATGGCAGGTGTTGGAGCCCACCTGTGCATTGGGGTCTCCCTTGGTGAGGAACCACAGCCCTCCCTCCGGCCTGGGCTGGGCTTGGGGTTCTGGACTAACGAGATTCCCCAGGTAACGTCTGACGAAGACGGAAATTAAACCGTTAACTGACAAGCTGCCCACACCTCCGTCTGGCGCTTCCTAAAGAGCGTTGGGAGGTGATGGACTCGAACCCGTGGAGTCCGAGCCTCATCCGATCGCAAATTGAAACGCTATCGTCTTCATCCTCTCGGATTAAAGGGTTAAAGCGAGCTGACCGCGTGCTTTCAACAACATCCCGTACCCGTGCGTGGCCACTTCACCCCGTGGGCCTGTGAGCGGAGGTGCCCGGTGACATGGACCCGCCCGCCGAGGCACAGCTGGAGGGACTCTGGTGTGTGTGTGGTGGCGTTTTGAGAATTCACAGGCTGACCTCGGGTGTGGCGGTGCACGCCTGTAATCCCGGCACTCGGGAGGCAGCAGCAGGAGGATCGCACCGTCACACCTGGCTTGTTGGTTGAGATGGGGTCTCACTGCTTATTTGCCCGGGAGGTCTTGAGCCTGAGCCTCCCACCCGCCACCTCCTGCGTGGCTGGGATTGCAGGTGTGAGCTGCAGCACTGACCTCACAGTTTCTTTTTACTTACCTTTAAAACGAGGTTGCTAGAAGATTCCAAGTCACGCGCGTGGCCCTAGCGAGTCTGTCGCTCGAGCGGCTCTGCTGTGTGTAAATGGCTCAGAGATCACATCCGCCACTTCAGGGGTCAGCTGGCGTCCCTCACGTCTCGTTAGCCTGTGGGCACCGTCCACAGCAGCCCCTTCCCTTTCCGGCCTCCCAGGGTCTGGGCCGGGCATCCCCCTCGTCCCCCTGCTGAAAGGCCTCTGGGGTCCCCACTTCTGTTGGGTCCAGAAGCCCAAGGTCCACCCTGTGGGAGGAGACCGCGGGGTGCCTGTGCCATGGACACCTAGTGACGCCATGGAAAGGGAGCACTGCAGTGGCCACCTGTGGTCGGTCACCTCCTCACACCACCGTCACCAGCACGGGTGTCCCCTGGGTACCACGGGCCCAGCTGCAAGCAAGACACCGGCCTGACCCGGCGGGAGGGCTGAGCCGGTGCAAAGGCCCTGCGGCCAGGAAGGCCAGGTTCTGCTCTGGTTCTGCTCTGGTTCTGGCTGTGGTTCTGGTTCTGGCTCTGGTTCTGCTCTGGTTCTGGTTCTGGTTCTGGCTGTGGTTCTGGTTCTGGTTCTGGCTCTGGTTCTGACTCTGGTTCTGGTTCTGACCCTGGTACTGGTTCTGGTTCTGGCCATGGTTCTGGTTCTGGTTCTGGCTCTTGTTCTGGTTCTGAGTCTGGTTCTGGTTCTGGCTGTGGCTCTGGTTCTGGTTCTGGCTGTGGTTCTGGCTGTGGCTCTGGCTCTGGTTCTGGTTCTGGTTCTGGCTCTGGTTCTGGCTGTGGCTGTGGCTGTGGCTCTGGTTCTGGTTCTGACTGTGGTTCTGGCTCTGGTTCTGACTCTGGCTCTGGTTCTGGCTCTGGTTCTGGTTCTGACTCTGGTTCTGGTTCTGGTTCTGGCTCTGGCTCTGGTTCTGAGTCTGGTTCTGGCTCTAGCTCTGGTTCTGGTTCTGGCCGTGGTTCTGGTTCTGGTTCTGGCTCTGGTTCTGAGTCTGGTTCTGGCTCTGGCTCTGGTTCTGAGTCTGGTTCTGGCTCTAGCTCTGGTTCTGGTTCTGGCCGTGGTTCTGGTTCTGGTTCTGGCTCTGGTTCTGGTTCTGAGTCTGGTTCTGTTTCTTACTCTGGTTCTGGTTCTGGCTGTGGTTCTGGTTCTGGTTCTGGCTCTGGTTCTGAGTCTGGTTCTGGTTCTGGCTCTGGTTCTGCTTCTGACTCTGGTTCTGGCTCTGGTTCTGGCCGTGGTTCTGGTTCTGAGTCTGGTTCTGTTTCTTACTCTGGTTCTGGTTCTGGCTGTGGTTCTGGTTCTGGTTCTGGCTCTGGTTCTGAGTCTGGTTCTGGCTCTGGTTCTGGTTCTGACTCTGGTTCTGGTTCTGGTTCTGGCCGTGGTTCTGGTTCTGAGTCTGGTTCTGTTTCTTACTCTGGTTCTGGTTCTGGCTGTGGTTCTGGTTCTGGTTCTGGCTCTGGTTCTGAGTCTGGTTCTGGTTCTGGCTCTGGTTCTGCTTCTGACTCTGGTTCTGGCTCTGGCTCTGGCTCTGGCTTTGGCTCTGGTTCTGAGTCTGGTTCTGGCTCTGGCTCTGGCTCTGGTTCTGACTCTGGCTCTGGTTCTGGCTCTGGTTCTGGTTCTGGCTGTGGTTCTGGTTCTGGTTCTGGCTGTGGTTCTGGTTCTGGTTTGGTTCTGGCTGTGGCTCTGGCTCTGGCTCTGGTTCTGGTTCTGACTCTGGTTCTGGCTCTGGTTCTGGTTCTGGTTCTGGCTCTGGCTGTGGTTCTGGCTCTGGTTCTGACTCTGGCTCTGATTCTGACTCTGGTTCTGGTTCTGGCCGCAGTTCTGGTTCTGGTTCTGGCTCTGGCTCTGGTTCTGAGTCTGGTTCTGGCTCTAGCTCTGGTTCTGGTTCTGGCCGTGGTTCTGGTTCTGGTTCTGGCTCTGGTTCTGAGTCTGGTTCTGGCTCTGGCTCTGGTTCTGAGTCTGGTTCTGGTTCTGGTTCTGACTCTGGCTCTGGCTCTGGTTCTGGTGTTTGTTGATGTCCTGTTGGTGTCACTGAGCCCAGAATTTCGAACCCCAGGTTTGGAGGGAAAGTGAAGGAACCAGGATGCTTTGAGCTCCTGACCGATCCATCCCTGCCCTGCAGCCTCTCCTCTGTGGGCTGCGAGCTCCATGCAGGTGTGGCCCTGGCCACTCCAAGGTCAGCTGGGTGGATCTGGGTTTCCTCCATCTACACCGGCCTGGCGTCCTTAGGCCACAATCTTCCTATTTATTATACCTGGGATTGTAGGTGTGCACCACTATACTGGGCTTGCTAATTGAGATGGGGTCTTGATGACTTTTTGCTCAGTCTGGCCTGGAACCTCGATCCTCCCGATCTCAGCCTCCCGAGTTGCTGGGATGGCAGGCGTGAGCCACCGCACCCGGCCTCACCCTGCCTTTCTTTGCTATGTGCGAACGTCCATTGTGACTTCCACCAGGCCCGGAAGTTCTACCTCTTATCTGACCAGCGCAGAAGGTCAAAGGCCACCTCACCCCTGGCCCTGGGGGTCTGGGCTGGGAGGGGTCCCGTCCTCCTTCCGCAAAGGCTGACCTTTGGCGCCTCCCCCTCACCAGCTCTCAGGCAGAGCTGACCCCACTTACGCGGGGTCCCCGTGGCTGTGGCCGTGGCCAGCGGGCTTGGCGAGGCTCCAGATGCAGCCAGGTAAAGCTGGCTGCGCGCGTCCTCCCCCGCCGCGGACGTGGGGTCCCCGGGGGACCCCCGAGTCACGTGTCCCGTCAGCTGACGGAGAGGATGACTCAGCCGGCAGCTGTCGGGCCCCGAAATAATGACAAAGACAATTAGCAAGGCAAGCGTGGGCTCCCTTAATTACCTCCTCCGAGCTTAATTAACTAGCCAAATTATCAGCAGTAATGCAGACATTAATTACGCCAAATTACGCGCAAAACTCAGCGCGCAAATGTCAGCGCCGCCGCTCACCTGCCGGGCGGGGCGCCGAACCTGTGCCGGGGACGGGACGGGGACCGGGCGGTGGCCGCGCAGGGGACAGGGGCGACCAACAGGCTGGCCGGGAGCTCTGGCTCTGAGCGAGAGAGAGAGAGAGAGAGAGAGAGAGAGAGAGAGAGAGAGAGAGAGACAGCGCGCGCGCCTGCTCCCCCGACCAGATGGCCGGGGCACTGAATTATTAAATTATGAATATTAATACAAATCAGACACAAAAGACGTAATAATTTTGCTGCCCTACAGAAATAATTAGCTTAATTTTGATAAATTACATGATAACAGAATCTCAAAATTGAGGAAGATTTATCTTAATTAATACCTGGGACTGGCTCTGAAAGGTGAGTTCCTCCTTGGCGGGGTGGAGGGGGACCCGGCCTCTTTTTGTCACCTCGAGCCGGTGTCCCCAGTGGGACTCAGATGCACCGGAGCGTCTTAGCACGGAGCAGTCGTCTCCGTGCCTCAGTTTCCCTTCCTGGAAGACTGGGGTCAAATTTTCCCGTCAAACGCTCTGGGACACTGCCCGGCCGGTGTGGCGGCCACCTGAGCTCACCTGGCCAGGGAGGCAAGGGCCCCAAGAGCTGGTTCCAGCCACTTGTCCAGTGTCTGAAGCCACTCAGGTCCTAGCCACTCAGGCCTCAGTTTCCCTCTGGGCCGATGGGACTGGACAGCCAGGCAGGTCAGTGGCCAGCCTCGTGTGCTTGGCATGGGGCCCTCAGGGGCCCGTCAGCCCTGGACAGTCCTCCCACCCCAGCAGGCTGGCCCTCCTTGGCCTCAGTGGGACACTGTCAGCCGGAGGTCCAGGGAACGTGGAGGCCATGGCTGGTTCTTTCCTTGCTTCCTCGCTCTGTCCCCCAGCACTGGCCTTGGCTGAACTCGAACAGGTCAGGCGGCTCCTGCCCCAGGGCCTTTGCACTGCTGCCTGAGCTGTCCAGCCTCTGCAGACTTTTCTCAGTGTCCCTGCCTGGCTGTTCCCTCCTCTCCTGTGACACTGTCAGCCATCGCCTTAGATGCTTGACCATCCTCAGCCTCCCCTACAGGACGCGAGGCCCACGACGGCAGGGACTCCATCCTTCTGGTCACTGCAGTGTCCCCGGGGCTGGGCACATAGTGGACTCCGTGAAGTTTGGCTCAATTTGTGGATTAACATGACATCTTCATGCCCCGTGTTCCTCGTGTCGGATGTGTGTGACATCCCACACCCGTCACACTTGGGTTTCTTGTCCTCTGCGTCCACTTGGCCACGTCCGTCCTTTGCGTCCTCCGCGTGGCTCACTCAGCTTCCCTGTGGTGTGGAACCGGCCTTGTGCTCAGCACGGTGGGTCACACGAGGGAACAGTCACAGTCTGCCGTCCGTGTGTCACATGGCGTGGAGATTGTCACCTGTGTCCTGTACTAGGGTGTCCACTGTGGCTCCTGGCAGGGGACACCCAGGGGCCGTCCCCAGCCTGGCGTGTTTACACGGGGGGTTTTGTGAGTGCAATGCATATGTGTGAGCTTTTATGAGAGAGAGAGAGAGAGAGAGAGAGAGGGAGAGAGAGGGAGAGAGAGAGGGAGAGAGAGGGAGAGAGAGAGGGAGAGAGAGGGAGAGAGAGAGGGAGAGAGAGGGAGAGAGAGAGGGAGAGAGAGGGAGAGGGAGAGGGAGAGGGAGGGAGAGGGAGAGGGAGAGGGAGAGGGAGGGAGAGGGAGGTCCCACCGGCAGGGACCCTGGGAAGGAAGCTTTGACTCAGGGACACGTGTGACACTCCAGGATCATATGGGGTAGGTGGACAGGGGTGGACCCAGGTCACATCCGTCTGGGTCGGGCCTGGAGGAGCTGAGGCGGTGGCCAGGCCCTGCTGGCAGAGGCGGCGGGTGCGCCCTGGACGTGGGATGCAGGGTGGGCACCGGCGGTCACTGCTCTCGGAGGCTGCCCCGAGCAGGTGTAGAAGTGGAGGCCACTCGAGAACCAGGCCAGCTGTGCCCCTAGTGGCGGGGACAGAGCTGCAGTCTAAGGCAGCTGGACAGGGACAGTCCGGGGCAGTGGGTGGTCAGGGGACACTTTTTGTGGCTGCATGGAAAGGCCAGAGCAGGTGGGCCACGATGGAGGGCCAGTGAGTAGGCCCAAGGGGCGTGGCCATGTGGAGTGGAGGGACAGGACAGGATCCCAGGTGGACGCAAAGGGCGGGTGTATTCCGCACACGCTGGACGGCCTCGCACTGCAGGCCGGACCCTTCCAGCTGGACAGATAGTGTGCGCTCTTTCTCAGAAGTCTGTGTCCCCATCTGTGAGACTGAGGCGCAAAGGCCACTTCACAGGTGGCCCCAGAGCCTGGCCAGGGCTAGGGCTGTTCTGAACCCGGGATGAGGCAAACAGTGCGGACCCCTCCTACGGTGGACCTGCAGGATTTGCCCCAGGCTCTGTGTGGCGTCACAGGGGCGGAGCCTCAGAATGTGATTCCCCTAGGGATTGGCCCGTCTGTGTGACGTCACAGGGGCGGAGCGCTGATGCAGGCTGTCTGATTGGCCAGGCTTTGCATGACGTCACAGGGACAGAATGAGTTTTGGACTTGATCCTGAAGACTGAGGCCTGGGAGGGCGTCAGGCAGGGGTGAAATACAAGACCTCTTCAGTGTCTGAAACATTTCCAACGCTTTTAGAAAAGCACAGAAGACAGCACCCATGTCCCCGTGTCCCCGTGTCCCCGTGTCCCCAGCACCAAGATCAAGCATGAGAAATTTTGCCCTATTTTAATCAGACCTGCCCACGCATGCTCTGCTTTTAAAGCTCACCCGCCGAGAGCAGGACCCCGCCCCCGGCACTTATCCCCTGTCCTGTGGCTCGGCTGGCTGGGGTGACCTTGAGTTTTGAGAAGTCCTGGTCAGGCACTTTGCAGAGCGTCCCTGGATTTGTTCCATCTGGGATTTCTGTCGTGGTCACTCAGGTTCTGGACTGAGGTGACAGAGCACGGTGGCCTTACTGCATCATGAGCAGATGAGTCTGGCTGACTGGGAGGCGGGTGGGAGACGCGGCGGAGAGGCTGGGTGCATGGGGCATTTTAAGGGGGTGTGACGAGCGTGGAGGGGTGAGGAGAGTTTGGGGTGCCGGCTGGCTGGGCAGTGGCCAGAGGACCGTGAGTGGAGGTGCAGGCGGGTGGAGATGGCCGAGTTGGAGTCCAGAGCTGTTGGGGAGTTGGAGCAGTTGTAGGATCTGGGTGCATGGATGGAGAGGGGCATGGTCGGCAGAGCCAGGGCCAGGAGGAGGAGTGGGGGGGAGCCGAGGGCAGGAGTGGGGTGCAAGGCCCCACCTTCCATCAAAACCAAGTCCTCCCTGCACTGAGCCCACATCCCCGCCCCAAGGCCCCGCCTTCTATTAAACCACACCCCTTCCCAAGGGACGGCCCCGAGACCACGCCCCTGTAATGAGGCCCGCCCTCCACAAACCACGCCCCTTCCCCAAGGGCCCGCCCTCCACCGAAACCACGCCCCTTCCCAAAGGCCCCACCCTCCCACAGACCACAGGACCACAGCTCTGCCCCAAGGCCCTGTCCTCTGCTGAAGCCACGCCTCCCCTGCATGGCGGCTCAGGGCCACGGCTCAGCACTTCAGTGAAGACGCAGACCTGAGGGTCTGGCGCCGTAATTAATTCATCAGGCGCCATGCTGGGATGTCTGGCGATACCCAAGTGTTTAATTACAAACTTCTCCACGGCCCTCACTTTAATTACCTCGGGCGGATCCCACCGCCCACTCCTGCACGCCCGGCCTCTGAGCTCTCGGCGGCCTCAGTCGTGAGGGGACTGCAGCAGCAGGTGCGGCCTCCAGGTCCCCAAGGCCACCAGAGAGGCAGAGCTGGAGTGTGTGTGTGGGGGCAGCAGGGGACGGATGGCCCTGGACGATGCAGGAGCTTCAGGAGCAGGCACCCTCAACACCCCCCTCTGTGCAGCCCTGGCCATGTGTTGTACCAAGTCCAGAGCCCCACGGAGGCCCTCAAGGGTCTGTGTCACTCCAGTGTGCTGACACCCCCGTGCCACCCAGGCCAGGCAGGTGCCTCTGTGAGGACAGGGTCCTGGGCTCCTTTGGGAGGTTGATGTGTGACCCCACACCAATCACTTCCCACCTGCCTCAGTTTCCTCATCCATAAAATGGGCTCCTAGCAGGTGTTAAAATAACCCATCTGCACTGCTAAACAAGAGACAGGGGAGTGCCAGCCTGTTTAGTTTCTGTTTTCTGTCCATTCATCTGTCCATCACCCATCCAGACATCTACCATCCATCCACCCATCCACACACCCACACACCCACCCATCCACCCACCCACCCACACACCCACCCATCCACCCACCCATCCACCCATATATCCACCCGTCCATCCACCCATCCATCCACCCACCCACCCACCCACCCATCCATCCACCCACCCACCCACCCATCCACCCATATATCCACCCGTCCATCCACCCATCCATCCACCCACCCATCCATCCATCCACCCACCCACCCATCCACCCATATATCCACCCGTCCATCCACCCATCCATCCACCCATCCACCCACCCATCCACCCACCCATCCACCCATCCACCCACCCATCCACCCATCCACCCACCCACCCATCCACCCATCCACCCACCCATCCACCCACCCATCCACCCATCCACCCACCCATCCATCCACCCACCCACCCATCCACCCATCCATCCACCCATCCACCCACCCATCCATCCACCCACCCACCCATCCACCCACCCACCCATCCATCCACCCACCCAACCACCCATCCATCCATCCACCCACCCACCCACCCATCCACCCACCCACCCACCCATCCACCCACCCATCCACCCACCCACCCATCCACCCACCCATCCACCCACCCATCCCCATTATCAACCAGCAGTGCGCATTTGTGGGGTTTATGCAAGAGCGGGTTTTTGACGTCACTCATCCTAGCAGAATGGGCAGGTTGGCAGGTGTGAGCCTGACACAGCCGCCTGTCTGCAGAGGGGTTGATCCGATGGCTTATGGCGTGACCACAATCAGTTCTGAGTCTCCTAGTCTCGGGCCTCCTCGCCCTGGTCAGAGCTGTCACCTGACCCACCCTTGACTCCTGTGTTTGCTGTGACCTGTGACCTCGGAGGGGGCACATGTAGGGGGTGAGACTGGTACCATGTGCCGTGTGGTAGCAGGTGAGGGGCACTGGCCATGGACTTCAGAGGTGCACATTCACGCTCGGCAGCACTGATGCTGTCCATCCTCGGCAGATGGAAGGACACAACCGTGCCACTCCCTGGGATCAGGAGCCAAATCCTAAGCGTCGTCAGGTGTCTGCACTTCCTTCCTCCAGGTGCCCCAGATGCATGACACCTGTGCCTGAGGACAGGGTCCCCATACTGACTAGTGAGCTGGAAGCTTTCATGGGAAAATCACATCCCTCTTTGACTTCAATTTTCCCATCTTTAAAGTGGGTCAGCCAGGGCAATTTGACCTGAGTCTCAAGTCAGCCTCGAGGGTGGAATACCGTCCAACATGGCGCCAGTACACTGTTGGCTTTGGGGACTGCAGGGGACAGGCCTGGGGCTGCAGCTCTGTCCTCCTCTGCCTGGGACTCTGTTCGCACCCCAGGCCAGGCGTCAGCCCATTTTCCAGATACTGAGGCTCAGAGAGGTGAGCAGACTTTCTTTAGGCCACACAGCCACGGTGTGCATGGAGCCATGTGTAACTGGGTCCTGGAGTGACAAGCAGAAGGTGATGTGAGTTTTGACAACCTGGGACCTGCTGACCCAGAAAGAGGAGGAGGCCAGGCAGATGCTGGAGCCGTTTGCCCATGACACTTGTCATGGATGGTGCTGACCTGCTTCCTTCCAGGTCCCCAGCACGACCTCCCACCTGCCAGGTGCAGCCCGAGTTCAAGGCCACCACCGTGCCTGGCAGAGTGTCTCCTTGACAGCAGCTCTGCCCAGCGCTGGCTGGGTTGACGCCCAGACCAGCGCCATCTGTCCCTGGCTGTCCCTTACTCTCCACCCAAGATGGCCCCTTCAGAGTGAGGCTGGAGGGCTGGGGAGAGGTAGACAGGCCATGGGGGCTGGGAGGTCCCACACAGGGCAGGGCCACCCTGAATCCCAGCTGTGTCCCAGCTCAGAGGCTCCTCATATCTACCCTGTCCAGGGTGGGGGAAGAATCTGAGCGAATGCATTTTCTGGCTCCAACCTCTCTGCATGCAGACGGGGAAACCGAGGCCACAGGGGCTCCAGGATTAGCCGAAGGCTTTGAGTGTCCACTGCACACTCTGTCCCTCCATTTGCTGGGCCTAGAGGACCTGAGAACCCTCCCCTCTGCAAATTCCTGGCCTTGGCTGGAGACAACTCAGACCTGGGGGTCAAGTCCTGCCGGCGTGGCGGGGGGTCCCCTACACCTGTGCAGAGGTGTGACAGCTGAGTGTGTTCAGCCGCAGCGGTAACTATTGATCCAGTGTTGTTACTTTCCGTCCCCGGCTGCCCCTCTTCCGGGAAGATGGGCGGAGCCTCGGCCAGGGGGTGTGGTTTCAGCAGAGGACGGCCCTCCCACACCAACGGCCCCGCCCACCAAGGGCGTGGTCTCTGCAGAGGGCAGGGCCTTGGGGCAAAGACCTCTGTGTTCTTGTCGTCGGTGGGGGGGGCGGGGCCTTTGGGAAGGGGCGTGGTCTAGGTGGGGGCAGGGCCTTGGGGCAGAGCTGTGGTGTGGTCTGTGGGAGGGGTGGGCCTTTGTGGAGGGGCGTGGCCCAGCGGAGGGCGTGGCCTCAGGCGGGGGCGGGGCTTCAGGACCTCTGTTCCACCCAGCCTGGTACAGCTCACAGCAGGGCCAGCAGGTGGCGCTGCCGTGCTTCTCGGTCCTCTAGGTCCACCTGGCGCAGGTGCACCGGCTGCACCCACCAGCATGGGACTCGTGCACGTGCTCACAGGGTCACCTAGGGCGTCCACCTAACATGCCTCTCCCCAGTGGGCACCAGCACACCTGGCCGCAGGTGTTCCTTCCTCAGGGCCAGGATACAGAGGCTCTGGAGGTTGTGGCCGGCTGGTCACCTGTGACTGAAGGACACCTGACCTTGGCCTCTTGGTCCCACGTGGGTCTGATAAGTGACTCCTTCTGAAGGGACCCAGGCAGGGCTCAGCATCGCCCCTTCTGGGCCTCAGTTTCCCCGGCTTACCCTAGCCTTCCTCTGAGGACAGAGGGCAGCCTCTGACCGGAAGCCCAGCCCAGCTCCCACACGGGGTTCATCTGATGCCTCATGGCTCCGTCGAGGCTTCTGAGCTCCTGCCTTCACACACGCATCCTCGCCAGGCACCAGTGACCTCAACCCCCCATGTGTGCAGTGGGGCAGCTCTGTCCACCACGTGGGCAATGTGGACAGACCAGGGTGGGAGGGCCGGGCTCCCACGAGCGCCTGTGTACCCACAAAAGCACTCAGACGCCCCCTGCTATGACAAGCACCCCCATGAAGATGCCCACGGCGCCCGCACGGGGGACCTGCAGGTGGCGATGCCCGGGGCCTCGGCAGAAGAGGACAACCCGTCCCCTGGAACCTTGCACAGCACCGTTTATCTGTCAGGTCAACAGCTCGCCCGGCGCGGGGAACGGGATGCTTGTGCCGTCACAGGTTGTCGCTTTACGGCTGCGGTGGGGTGCACAAGGGGGTGACTCCGAAGGGGACAGGGGGAGGAAGGAGGACAGGAGGACAATGGGGGTCCTGTAGGGAGGGAGAGAGCACAGGTGACTCGGAGGGAGCGTCACCCCCGTCACCGTCACTCTCTGTTTTATATTTATTTACATTTTCTTGGCATCGCACTCGCCAGGCAGGCGCTCTACCACTTGAGTCCCCATCCGTTTTTGCTCCCTTTATTTTTGAGATGGGGTCTCACCTTTTTGCCCACGGCCGGTCTCAGACCGCGATCCTCCTAGTTCTGCCTCCCAGGCAGCTGGGATTACAGGTGTGCGACACCGTGCCAACCCCTGACGGACCACGTAGGGAGACCGTCTCACTCAGAGACTCTGCAGATGGAGATTAGGGGATCTCGGTTCGAGGCCAGCCCCGGCAAAAAATAAATAGATGAATAAATTAGCAAGACCCCATCTCAACTGATAAGCCTGGTGTGGTGGCTCACGCCTGTGATCCCAGCTATGCGGGAGGCGGCATAGGAGGGTCACAGTCCAGGTCAGTCCTGGGCAACAAACAACCATGAGGCCAGCCTGAAAGATAAGTAAAGCAAAAAGCGCTGGGGACACAGCAGGACACTCCAAGGACACCAGGCCCGGGCTTCCTAGGCCTCATCTGTTTTCTGAGGCAGAGGCTCAGAGAGGGCAGGCGCTTGCCGGAGGTCACACAGCACGACAGTGAATCCGAAAACCCCTCTTCCCCCTCCGTGGGCAAGGTGGCCTGGGCCACTGTCCTCCTGAGGGAGCCAGGACACATGGTGACATTAACTGGTTGTCAGGGGAGGGCTGCCCCGTGGTTGCGGAGAGGAAAATGTGACAGTTGAAAAGACGCGGTCTCCCAGGTATTAAATGCCGCGTAATTCGTGTTTCCAGACTCCCTTCCCCAAACGCCCCAGAGACAAATTAAAATGGTGTGCGGTGTTTCTAATTGGCCTGGGCGCCTGACAGCAATGGCCTCGTCCCCGAGGCCCGGCCGCCGCCCGGCCGCCTCCCTCCCGCCCGTGTGCCCGCGGCACGCACGCCGCAGGTGGCCGGTCCAGGCACGCGGGGCGCAGGAGGCTCGAAGGGAGGCCGGAGGAGGCCATGGCGCCCACCACGGCTTGGGGACCCTGAGTCAGGACCGATGGCTTCCGGTGCGGCCCCTCCCGCCTGCGTCCCCCCTCCTCCCCCAGGGCCTCTGGGCGCCCCTCGCCCTCGCTCTCGCTCGCTCGCTCGCTCCCCTGGGAGGACGCAGCTCCTTGGGGTCCTCGCCTGAGCAAAACAATCCTTTGTCCTGCTGGGAAATATGTCCAAGGTGACCGTCCCCGCAACCCAGGGCACGAGCGGCCAGGCCTGGGTGGCCCTGTGTCCTGAGCCACCCTGAGCCGCAGTCATGGCCATGGCCTGGCTCTGTCCACCTGCAAAATGGACAGAGTTTAAGTCCAGCACATGACTCACAGGTGACCCAGCCCGGTCCCCTGCGACTATGCGAGTTCCCGGCGTGTGGCCGGTGGCTTGGTGGCCTTGAGGGCCAGCGGCTACCCGATGACCCTGGGTCTCTTCTTCCCTTACAAGCTGGGCTCGTGACCTTTGCACCTTGAGGGTGACACAGGGGACGCCTCATGTTCTCAGCACTGGCTCTGAGTGGACTCGGGGGACGGCACGACCCGAAGTCCTGGCCCCCGTCTGACCGGCAACCCAGCCTCTCCCCGCGTGACCCTGCGGCCCCCAGCGTCCACACCAACCTGGGGCTCCCGGCCGGGGTCCCCCCAGCCCCACACCCAAGCCCGGGATCCCCCAGGAACATGGGTGCCCATCATCAGGGCAGTGTCGCCGGGCAGTCGTGACAGGACAGCGACCCGTCATCTCGAGGACGCGGTTATGACCAGTGTGTACCACGGTGACCGCACGATGCTTCCTGGAAGAAAAGTCCTCGGAGAAACGAGGGTGATGGACAGTGGCCAGTCCCCTCGGGCCCCCTGCAAGGGTGGCCATCTGTGTGCTGGGGTCCCTAGAGAGGGGCCTGGGAGGAGCAAGGTCCTCTCTGCATGGACCGGGTCAACCGTGGGTCTGGGTGGACACCTGTCCCCGGGGCCACCAGGTCTCACTGCCAGCCTGGACCTGCAGCCCAGGGTGCAGCTGCTGCAGCCCTGGTGTTAGTGTGGCGGTCAGCTCCTGACCCCTGGGCTCCAGTCACGGCCCAGTGACTGACAGGGACCGGGTCCCCATTTTCAGATGGGCCTGGTGTGACCAGCCTGGTTGGTCCTGGGCATGGGCTGGGGGTCCTCAGGGAGGACAGCTGGTGTCCGGCTGGCCTGGTCACCTCTGCCTCCTCTGGTCGCTGCCCACCTGGCCTGGCTCTGACTGGCCGCCCCGCCTCCCGTCCCCTCCCGTCCCCTCCCGTCCCCTCCCGTCCCCTCCCATGCCTGCCCCTCGGCTCAGGCAGCAATTACAGCTAATCAGGTCTCTGAGCCGCGTGAAGCCATCAGCAGCTCCCCTGCCCCGCGGGAAATCAGCGAGCTGGACTGTCCACGGGATCCACGCACCCGCCCACTGCCCCACCGCCGTCCTGCCCCTCCACCCGTCCACGCACCCGCCGGCCGTGTGTCCATCCATCTGTCCGTGTGTCCATCTGTCCATCCATCTGTCCATCCGTGTGTCCACCCACCCACCCACACAGCAATCCATCTATGCATCTGCCCATCCATCTGTCTGTCCGTCCGTCCATCTGTCCACCTGTCCATGCACCCATTCGCCTATCTGTCCATCTGTCCACCCACTCATCCATCCGTGCCCCCTTCCATCCGTCCGTCCATCTGTCTGTCCATGCAGGCACCCATCTATCCATCCATCCATCCACCTGTTGATCGTCTGTCCACCCATTCACCCATTCATTCATCGATCCGTCTGTCTGTCCGTCTGTCCATAGCCCACCCACCCATCCACCCATGCATTCGTCCGTCTGTCCATTCATCTATCATCCACCCATCCATCCTTCTGTCCATCTGCCCATCCGTCTGTCAATCTGTCCACCCGTCTGTCCATCCATCCGTCCATTCGTCCACTCGTCCACCCACCCATCACCCATCCGTGTCTGTCCGTCCACCCACCCATCCGTCCGTGGAGGTCAGGGCTGCACTGTGGGTTTGAGACAACGCCGAGGTGACGGTGGCGGGGCCTGATCTGGAGCACCTGGTGTCCGGCGGCCGCCGCCCGCGGTGCCGTCGCCTCTGCGGCTGGAGGCGCGAGGAGTCGGGCCTGGCTCGTTAACGCGTCCAATTAACCCGCCGGCAACTGTTACGATCGCTCTTGACTCTGGCGTCTCCAGATAATCAGGATGGAGAGGCCGACACGGCGCGGAGCCGCGGGGAACTCGGAGGAGGGGACGGACGGAGGGACGCGGGGGACGCACGGCTCCCGCCGCAAAGGAAGGGGGCGCCCGAGAGCTCGCGCGCTCGGATAGTCAATCGCTGATGAAAACAGCCAGAGCGGCGAGGCGCGAGGCGCGAGGGCGGCCAGGCCGAGGTCCAGGTCGGCTGCAAGGAGGAGGACGGACAGGGCCGTGTGCGGCTCCCGATTGAACAGATGGGGAAACCGAGGCCCACTGACGCACGGGAGCGGTGTCGGCCACCCGAGGTCACGGGGAGGCCTGGCGACGTCTGGCTGAGGTCAGTCCAGTCCCAGGTGGTGAAGTCCCTGTCCCATATCTGACCCTCTTGCCCCCCAAGGCTTCTGTTGAGCACAGAAGGCAGGTGACCACTGACCCTCAGGGCGACGGGCGGTCACTGAGTGCGTCACAGCCAGCACCGGGCTTTCCGGGGACCCTGAGCAGCCGTCCCCCTCTCATTTGCCGCTGGTCTGTTGCCCCACGGCCTCGGTCCCCCCTTCCTCCCCTGGGTGGGGTCGGCCTGGCCGTGCGTCACAGTGGTCAGGTGTCACCTCCTCCAGGAAGACCCTGGATCTCCCCCCTGCTCAGGGACGGCTCCGTCTGACGCAACCCAGCCAGACGCCACTGGACGGAGCCCACTGTGCATCCAGGCTTTTGTCCCCCTGCCCACCCTGCTCTGCCTTCACCACACCCCAGCCTGTCCCTCCCCGGCCCTAAAGCCCGCGGTGGCTCACACCGCCCGCCGTACGTGGTCGGACCTCGGACGCTGCCGCCACACTCTGCCCCGGCCACGTGGCCACCTCATCGGTCCTCGGTGCCACGGGGCCTTTGCACCTGCCGTGACCCCCAGGTGCCTCGGCCCCTCCTGGCAGCCGGGCCCAGCCGCGCACACCTGCAATCCCAGCTCCCCGGGGGCGCAGACAGCAGAGGGTCGCGGAAATCGGAACTGGTGTGGCTGTAAAATGGCGTGGAAACTCCTCAGAAAGTGACAATGGCTGACGGCCACCCCACGTCTAGGTAGAGTGACCAGAATGGAAAACAGGGACTGCAGGTGACCACTGCGCCCTCAAATCCACACAGGTGGAACGGACAGGCGAAAGGTGGAATATTATTCGGCCCCGAAGAGGAAGGAAGCCGACACCGAGGCAGCCCGGGGAAATTCGGTGCGTCTGAGGGTCAGACAGAAGGACATGGCGCGGGGGCTGGGGACGGCTCGTTTCACGGGTGTGGACAGAGGTCTCGATTCCCGTGTTGTCGGTGGTGGCCGCACAACCTTTGTTGACACGAAACTGCCTTTTCCCCCGCGAAAAACCGTTGACAGCACACGGGGCCAGCGGGGCAGCTCAAGGGGTAGCCGGGCCTGAGTTCAAATCCCACCGCCACCGAAAAATAAATACGCGCTCCAGCGTGGGCCCCCTCAGCCCGATGGGTCCCACGCTTGCTCTTGGCGGCCCTGGGACTTGAACTCGGGGCCCGGCACGAACTGGGGAGGCACCGACACGGCAGCTGCCCCACCAGCAGCTTTTTAGTTCTTCAGATGGGGCCTCGACTCGTGTTGGCCCAGCCCAGCCTCTGACCTCGGTCCTCCGTCCTTCACCTCCCGCGCAGCCGGGATTACAGGCGTGCGTGACGGCTGTGTCCTCGGCCGTGCAGGCCACGGGTGACAGATGCCACCGTGTGGCCGCACGTGGTGCTGCCCTCAGGCCTCCTTACAGATCCTCTCCTGGACTCAGTTTACCACCTGAGGTGCCGAGAGAGCGGTTTGCTCTGTAGGTCTTTGGGGGCTTTCGGGGGCCGGGGAGGACACTGGGATAAAACCCTTTAAAAAGCCAATACGGGGTGTGCAGGGTCCTCGCCTATAATCCCGGGTATCCGGGAAATTGGGAGGAGGGAGGCTTGAGACCAACGCCGGCAAAAAGGTGACGAGACCCCAACTCAATCAACAAGCCAAGTGTGGTGGTGCACAGCGGCAATCCCAGCCACCTGGGAGGCAGAAATCGGGAGGATCTTGGTCGGAGGCCAGCCGGCCCCTGGCGAAAACATATAGAAAACGCCTGGAGGTCCAGTCCCTTGGGCCCAAGCCCAGGGGTCACTGCTGTCCCCAGGGTCCTGGGGCCACCATCCTCCTGGTTCCCGGCCTGGACGTGCCGGGGAACGGGGAGACCAAGGCAGCGGCTCCAGGCCTGGGGTCCCCTCCTCCTGGGACTTGGGGTGTCCCACGGCTCTCAGGGGAACTCTGGTCCCCTCAGTGGATCCCCGGAGCGCCGGTTGGAAGTGTCCATTTAGTCCGTCGTCAAGCATTCAGTTTAATAACAGCCTGGGGGAGTCAGTTGTGTGCATCGCTCCGTTCTCTCTCGGGGTGCGGCTATGGTGGCCCCTGAAGTGCCTGCTGCCCTTGGACTCCGAGCGCTGGGACCGGGGCCCGTCCAGCCGTGCTGGTCACTGACAGCTGCCGTGGCCACTCGGGTCGGGGGAAGGGTGGTGCGGACCTGGGGTCGTTTCCGCGGCCTCTGAGCCGCCCTGGACCCCCAGGCCGAGGACAACGGGTGACGCGTCGCTCAGCGAGGCCACAGCCACCCTCGCTACCTCGGACTGCGGTCCAGGTGTCTGTCCCGATGTCTCCCGTGAGGTCTGTAAGTCAGGCCGTCAACCTCTCCTCCGACCTGGCAGCAAGGTTGCCTCCTGGGGGAAGTCCTCCGGGATTGCCCACCTGTGAGGCAGAGTGGCCTCCGAGCGCGGGGCTCTCGTGTCACCCGACGCACTGTCACTTCCCCCAGCACCTGCGCCTGGCCTCGCACAGCCCCGGTCCAGACGTCCAACCAAAACGACCCCCAGATCCAAAGTCCTCGCGAGGTTGGGCACTTCACAGGGTTTCGGGTCCGCCATCCAGACAGGCGCGTGGCTCCCGCCTATAATTCCCGCCACTCAGGAGGCAGCGCTCAGGAGGATCGCGGTTCAAAGCCAGCCCAGGCAAATAGTTCTCGAGACCCCATCCCAAAAAGAAAAAATCACAAAAAATGGCTGGTGGAGTGGCTCAAGGTGAAGGACCGGAGTTCAAATCCCAGTGCCACCAAAAAGCAAAAAACGGCCAGGGAAAAGCCTGAACCCTGGAACTCGCCTGTCCCAAGCATTTTGGATAAGGGATCTTTCAGCCCGGATTGAGGATTTTCCCGCTAATGGGCTCAGAGAGGTTGCTGTCGTTACCAGAGACACACAGCAGGGGCGGGATTTGAACTCGGCTCTGCTGACCCCAACGCCCAGGCCTGTGGCCCCCCGGCCCCTCCCACACCTCCGCCATACTGCAGCCCCCGGGGGCTCGGGGCGTCCTGAGCGGAAGGAATTCCAATCCAATTATGCCGAGCTGCAATAACCGCGGTAATTAATTTATACAAAAGCCGTTATG
The DNA here is from genome assembly GCF_047511655.1 of Castor canadensis. NCBI lineage: Eukaryota > Metazoa > Chordata > Mammalia > Rodentia > Castoridae > Castor > Castor canadensis. The sequence continues at coordinate 833,882 of NC_133391.1, read as the reverse complement.
AAATTACGCCCGCGTCCTCCCGCGAGCTCCCCCGCTGCCCGGTCCACGCGGGCCCAGCCGGGAAGGAGGTGTTTCCGTATTTCCCGTAATTTCATATTCGCTCTAATGTCGCTCGTGCTAATTTCATTAAGCGGAGAGTCGGCACAGGGATGTTTTTATTGAGAAGTCATTTTGCAATAAATGCGTTTAACTGTGTCGAGCCGGTTGTAAATCCAATGTCCTCCGTGAGGCCGCGGGTGACGGTGACGGGCGGGAGGGGACCTCTGACCTCTGCCTGGCTGGCAGGACTTTCCTCCTGGCTCGCGGTACTGAGGGAAGGCAGGCTGGGGACGCTGGTGACCGCGGTGGCCAAAGCTTTCGGAGTGGAGGCAGAAGCGGTCCTCACACTGCCTCCTCCAGGGAGCCCTCCGGGACTGACAGGGCCCCCTGTGAAGTCAGTGAATAAGCAGAGACGACCACGTGGACAGCCAGGGCCATCGTGGAGCTGAAGCCCGGGCCTGCCGACCTCGCCTGCCATGTGACAAGTGAAGAGTGAGGGACAGATGGACTGTGTGTACACCAGGTGGTCTGTGAAAGGCCCCACAATGGCCACAGGTGACCTCCGGGGTCCGGGTCCCTTGTGCGTGTGGGATCCACACCTGCCCCTCAGCCATGCTTCCAGAGGGGCCGATGAGGTCATCTCAGGTGTAGCTGCCCACTGTCCCCGCTGTTGAGGACGGTGCTGCCCGTGTCCTGCTGTGGCCAGGCAGCCACCTGTCACCGTGGGCCGCAAGGGGCAGGGGTCTCTACGGTCACCTGGCCACAGGTGACGACTTCCTCGCTCGCTCTCGGTGCCCGCCCCTCGCCGGCCCCACCTGTCACTTGGTCACCACGCTTGGGGCTGGCACCAGGGTCCTTGTGGTCACACGGCCACCCCGAGGGACTTCACTGATTATCATCAGTTACCCAGTGACCATCGTCACTCATTTCCTGACTGCTGAGACCCCGGGCAAGGGACGGGGATGGGCGACAGGGACGGGGGACACTCGACAGTTTGTAAGTCCCCATAGAGGGGACAGAGGGCAGAGCTGAAGCCAGCACAGGAACTGACCGGGGGACGGTCCTCATGTTGGGGACGGCATGGAGGCCTCCGGGCAGCACATGCCCTGTGAGCTGGGGACAGGGACAGGACGTCCAGCGGTGGCCATGTGGATGTGAGGCTCGGGGGTCCAGGCTGCCCCAGGGGCAGAGGCGCTGACTGCAGGAAGAACGCCATCGTCCTGGTGGCCCTGGGGACGCCGGTGGCCCTGGGGACGCGGCTGCCGGGTTGCACCAGGCGGTTGCCTGGCAGCAGGGGCTTGGGGACCAGGAGGCCGAAAGCCCAGCTTCCCTGGAGCAGCGGGGGACGGGGTCACCGCGGGACCCATGTCCCCCGCTGTGTCCTGATGTCCACTTTCAGAGCCACATGTCCACCTGCAGACTCGGTGGCAGGGAGGTGGCGTCAGGGTGGTGACATGTTCTACGGTGCTGGTTCCGGGACCGGGGTCTCCAGCACTATTTCCTTGTCAGAGATGGCCTGGGGCAGGGGACAGCTGGCCCTGCAGGAGCGGAAACGGGTCCTGGATGACCCCGGGCTGGGGCAGGTGGGGGACACCCTGGACGCCATTCTGGGCTCCTCAGGGGACGCCCTCTGCCTGGCTGGGCCGTGGCTGCGTCCCACCCCGATCTCCCCAGCATCGAGGCCCTTCAGGGACGTCCCCTGCCAGGTGACCGCACGGCTCCTGGGCCACAGTGAGTCCATGAGTGTCCTCGGCAAGATCCCGGGGTGGGGACCCCAAGTCAATCGTCCTGGCGGGCGATTGTCCTATCAGAGCCTCGGTTTCTCCATCCGCAAATGGAGACGGCCACTGATGGACACTGAGCCGCCGTGAGAAGTGACCACTGGCGGGTGACGCCAGGGAAGCCAGGACTCAGCGGCCCAGAAGGAGCAGGAGGGCGTTGGCCATTGGTGGCCCCAGGTCTCATCCATCAGAGAGAGAGAGAGAGAGAAAGAGAGAGAGAGAGAGAGAGAGGACAGGGGAAATGAGAGAGAGACGGAGCGAGAGGGACAAGAAGAGAGAGAAAGAAGAAAGCGAGGTAAAAGGTGGGACAGGCTGGTGCTGTCCACTGGGTGACCAGGTGCCTCCCAGCCCTGTTTCCAGCCTGGCCTGTCCCCTCCCCGCCATGCCCGGCTCCGTAGGACGTCCCCGGGGAGGGGAGCTTTCTGGACAGCTCTGGGTTCACGCTCAGCCGTCGAGTCGGCCATGCGCTGGCCCAGTGAAGGACTTCGAAGGTGTGTGGCTCACGCCTGTAATCCCCGGCGGAGTCCAGCACGGCGTCCAGAACACGGGTGGGGTGGGGTGTCCCGCCCGCCCCCGCCCGGCCAGCTCAGGTGAACCAGAAACCCCATCTCAACCGTGTGCTCTGCACATGGCAGAGCACGGCTGTAATCCCAGCCACTGGGGAAAAACACGAGACCCGGCGTGGAAATGCCCGGAGGAAAAGGGCTGGGGGCCGGTTTAGAGCACTGCCCTGAGTTCAAATCCCAAACCCCAAAACAACTATCGATCTGTCGTTTATTAATCTGTCTGTCCGAATCCGTTTGTCTGTGATCCACCCATCGCCTTCCACCTCTCGCCCATTATCTGTGTGCAATCTCCTCCCTCATCTATCATCGATCGTCACCATCAACTGACAGACAGACCAACACTCGATCTGTCACCCGTCAACCTCTGTGCCCGTCACTCTTCTGTCGATCTGTCACCGTGGCAGATCTGTCTGTCATCTCTCTGCCATCGGTCAGTGGGCCATCTGCGTCATCGATCGCCCATCCCCGCCTATTGTCTGTCCCCTCTGTCAGTCTATCCCGGCCACCCATCCACGGTCACAGCCGCTCTCCGGCTGTCATCTCTGTCTGTCCCCGCAGTCTCTGCCATCTGTCATCCACCTCCGCCAATCAGAATCAAGCAGCCATTGCTTCTGCGCTGTCATCCAGCGTTCGTAAAAGCCTGTGTCACCTCCGTCCACCCGCTTCCCTGCCCGTCACCTGCCCGTCCATAAAACTAACGAATATTCATTCAACAGTGAAACCAGCTCTGGATGTGCGCAGAGAAAATGGTGTCTCACCTGCAGGCCTGGTCTCCCGAGTTCCCGGGACAGATTTCGCTTGCACGACAAGAGTGACAGTGACACAAGAGTGTATGGACAGAAGGCCACCTCTGCCCGACCGTCTCTGAGCCTCTGAGATAAGAAAGATCCTGACGCTGCCTGGTGGCTCTCAGGACGCCCACATCGTGACCTGTCACCGTGTCACTCACGTGGCAAGAGCGGCTTTGCACCAGCGAGGCGCGGAGCTGACCCTGGGCTATCCTCGCGGGCCCGATGTCATCGTCCCCACAGGAGGACACGCGGTCAGAGAGGCACGAAGACCCTGCTGTTGGCTTTAGGGGCGGAGGCAGAGACCACGGGCCTTGGATGCTGGGACACTCCACAGTGTCCACCCCGCGGTGTCCCGGTGACTGTGACAAACGGGGTCCTCTGGCCCCGATGCCACGCGGGCACCCGTTCTGGGCCAGCGCGTGGTCCAGCTCCCCACGGCAGCCATGAAAATTAGTCCGAGCTCAGAGGTTAACAGAGGTCCACGCTGGGAGCGTGGTGCAGGGGACGGGGGTTGACACAGGGACACAGAATCTACGCAAGATAAGTGTCCTTTTTCCAGGTCACTGAGCGGCCCAGACAAGCGAGCGCCCTGTCCACAGAAGCATTCAAGCAGTGGCCGAAGTCACCTCCAAATTTCTTGCTGTGGCTGGGCCTCACAGCTGGACAGACAGACTGGACATCGCTCTGTTGATCCCCAAAGCCTGGGCCAGAACCTCGTCCCTCCCAGCACCCCATCCATGCCCACATCCAGCTCCAGGGGTCATAATGGGGCCTGGGCCGCACCATGGTCACTGCTGGCCACAGCCAGCTCAGCCACGGTCAGCTTCACACAGAGCCTTTGTGGAAATGAATGCTGGGTCCCCAACTCCGTCCCCGCAGTTTCTCTCTGGGGTTTCCCCGTGTCTCTCGGTTTCGGTCTGTCCGTCCTCCTCAGTCCGTCTCTTTCTGTCTGTCCCTCCTTCCTGCCTCTCCTTCCTGGCCACTGTCCTTCTGTCTCTCTCCCAGGGCAGTCAGGGCCCCGGCAGGCGTGAGGTCACGGCTCTCCTTTGTCACCCTCTGCCACCATTTTTGCGGCCTGTCTCCCTTGGCCTGGGGTGGTGGGGTCTTCCTACTGGACCCCCAGCACCCGGCACTGTGCCTGACCCGAGGGGTCACCAGGCTCCCCCTCCCTGTCCAGAGCACGGGCAGCTGTGGCCATGTTCCCGGTCCCTTCCTGCACTGGGCTCCCCAGTCTGACCGAGTCCAGTCCTGCCTTGAGCTCCCCGAACTCACAGGAGGCACCCCACGGCCACGCTGCCCACGGTCCAATACTAGCCAGCCCCCACCGTGCAGGGCAACTGCTGTCCCCTCTCTGGGCCTTAGCTTCCCTCTGCTTCGGGCAGCTGGCCACCTGGGTGAGGGGCCTCAGCCCCGACCCTTCCCAAGTCCTTCTGGGGTCGAATAGACGGTGGGGACGTCACCCTGGAAAGTCCAGAGTGGGCAGGGGCCCTTGTGGTCAGGGTCAGGGGGGTTCTGGTCATTCTGAGTCCACAGTGGGAAGGCTCAGTGCAAGCGGTGGGCAGGGTCACTGTTGCACAGGACATAGGCAGATGGGGCTATGGACGGGGAGGGACCAGAGTGGGCATGGCAGAGGATGGGCGTGGCCGTGGGTGGGACTGGATTGGCAGTGGGCAGAGCCATTGGTGGGCGGGGCCGTCGGTGGGCGGGGCCGTCGGTGGGCAGAGCCATTGGTGGGCGGGGCCGTCGGTGGGCGGGGCCGTCGGTGGGCGGGGCCGTCGGTGGGCAGAGCCATTGGTGGGCGGGGCCGTTGGTGGGCGGGTCCCACAGGGTCTGCGTTCCCACCTGCTGCCTGCAGGGGGCATTCCTGGCTTACAATGGCCAGGGGACACCAGCTTGAGCCCTGCTGTCCACTGTGGACTCTGTCTCCCTGGCCCTTCTGCCTCCTGAGGTCCCTCGGGGGTGGGGCCCACTCCACTGCCACCCAGCCCCAGTTAGTGCCCTGCTCTGGAATGTGTCCCCTTGCTGCATCTGACCTCCCCTCTGGAGGCCACCCACCGGGCAGGACAGACAAGCAGGCATCTTGTCCTCCCTGGGTAGGGGCAGCAGCCACCCAAGGGCCGCCTGGGCTGGTTAGAAGCCAGGGTCTGGTGGACCTGGGGACCTTACAGTAGCCTGGACATGCCCAGCCTCAGTTTCCGCATCTGTGAAACAGGGGTGAGGTCAAGAGCCACACAGATGGTGACCTAGCCCAGTGCAAAGGACGCTTGGCTGACCTGGGAACGGACACAGCTTTGGGGCTGGGTGCAGCGTCCTCAGAGCCGAGGGAAAGCTGGTGGCCAGTTGCAGCTGTGTCATAGAGTGCTGTGTGACCTTGGCCCAGCCGCCTGCCCTCTCTGGGCCCAGGAAAGGGACAAGTGGGGATTGCCTCTTCCTCTGGGGACGAAGAATGAATACAAACATCCCTTAATCCACGTCCCTCCCCTTCCTCCTGGACTCCTACAAGAACTGTCTTGGTCACACCAAAGTGGACAAGTCACTGCTGGGCACTTCCACCCTCCAGGCCAGGGGGCCATCTCCACGAAGGCAAAGAGAGCCGTCTGGTGACGGCTGAGACCTGACAGGTCCAGACGGGGAAACTGAGGAAGAGAGCTCCAGGCAGGGCACTGGAGGTGGCCTGTGAGGTCACTTCCCACGCTGTCACAGTCGAGGGCAGCCGTCCCCCGCCCCCGCCCGGTGACCTCCGTGATTTATGAGCATTTCAACAGCGTTTGTGTCACCGCCTTGGAAAGCAATTTGGGATGGACGCTTTGATGGTGCAGGCCAGGGTGTGGGAACCTTCCTCGGCCGATGATCCAAAAACCATACAGCGTCCTCCCCCGGCTCCGGGATGGCCACAGAGGTGTTTACGACCGTGGAGAATCGCAGTGTCCCCTGGAAGGGCACCTTTGGGACGGATATGTCTTGAGCTGCTGTCAACACTGGGGAATTTCAGCCAGGGGGACAAAGAGGAGAAAGGGGACGGTGACAAGTAGAGACACGGCGGAAAAGCCACGTGTGACCCACCCAGGGCCGGGCGGAGGCGGTGACCGACCGGCCAGGGTGAAGCCCTCCCCGCTGCCGGCTGTGTGACCTGGACGTGTGTTGATCGTCACCTGAAAGAAACGACCGTTTAAACACAAGTTATTTAAGCCCCCGCTTGAATATGGTGGCCCTGGAGCGCGCGGTGACGCGGTGACCGGGACGCGCTCTGAACCTCGCTCCAGGCGCGTTGTTCGCACAACTACCCAGGCAGCTTCATTAAAAACGAGACGGAAACAGAGCCCGCCATGTCCCTGTCTGCGCCAGGCCCGGGGACGCCGTCCTGAGCTGGACGACGGCGTCCCGGGGTTCCGCAAGCAGCTCGGGGACCTGGGACAGAGGGATGGCGGGGTCCTGTTGCAGAGCCTTCCTGGAGGAGGAAGAAGGCTGGCGCGAAGGGCTTCGGGGCAGCGTCCAGCCTTGTGGGGACGGTCACAGGCGTCCCCAGGCACCAGCAGGGCAGTGAGGACTCTGCACCCAGCGGGGTTCGGGCCTGGGCTCATGGCGCCGTGGGCATCCCTGGCGGGCGGTGACAGCTGGGACCGGATGCCGCCATCACGGGCTCCCGAGGGCACCTGGCTTGTTTGTGCTGCCCGGGTCCCCGGGGCCACCCGCCTGGTGACGCAGCGCTGGGCTCGGCGAGCAGAGGGACATCGGGGCTGGGGGGCGGGGGGACAGCTCGCGTGGACGCCGCTTTCAGACGCCGGGTGCGTGGTGGGGGGTGACCGTCCCTCTTCGACGGACGGGCAGCTTTGCCACTGTGACCACAAACAGCCATGTCTCCGCCTCTCCTGCCTCGGCCTCTTTGGGCTGGAAGGACAGACTGATATGTGCCTGACACACGGAACTCACAGCCCAGACGGTGCGGCTGAGCGTCCTGGGGGCTCCCGGTGTCCCACGCTGACCCCTTGCCTGCCTGGCCACCACCTCCCAGCTGGGCTGCTCCGGCCATGGCTGAGCTAAGCTGCCCTGATGTGTCCCTCACACCCAGGCTGGCCGCTTTGCTTCTCTGTCTGTCCAGGACACGAGGGTGGGACAAGAAGACCTAGGACAGAGTCCAGGACAGTGTGGCCCCCAACTGACCATCCTGATGTTCGGTCAGAAAGCATGAGGCCCCCACTGACCTCTGTGGACACACCCCACGCTCGGCTGTCCCCCTCCTGCTGTGCTGGTGTCTGCGCCTCAGCTGTCACCCACGTCACCTCCCCAGGGCGCCTTTGTCGCCCGGCCCTGTCGTGGGCTCCCCTCCTGCGGTTTCGACACCATCTTGCTTCTCTGAGCCACTGGTTCGCGTCTTACCTTACGACTTTCGTCTCTTATGACCGAAAGTCGGGGTCTACACTCACCTCCCCCAGGCCCCGAACCCGGGCAGGCCGCGGCTTCAGCGGAAGTGATCACAAGTAAACTGGGAGTGGAGGCTCACGCCTGTAATCCCAGCAGTTGGGAAGTGGAGGCGGGAGGATCCCTGTTTGAGGCCAGGTTGAGCAGAAAGTTAACGAGATCCCCATCTCGACCAACAAGCCCGGTGCAGAGGTGTACGCCTGTAATCCCAGCTACTTGGGGAGACATAGGTAGGAAGATAGTGGACCCAGGCAAAAGCATAAGACCCTACCTGAAACATAGCTAAAGCGAAAAGGGCTGGTGGAGTGGCTCAAGTGATAGAACATCTCCCGGCAAGTGTGAGGTCCTGAGTTCGAATCCCAGTACTGCCCAAAAAACGAGCAAAAAAACCAAGATCAGAGGGGACACTAAGTGACTTTCATGGTTAGGTCAGAGGACTTTCATGGTCCTCATGGGGCATTTGCCATGCTGTGAGGAAGCCCAGGTGGCCATAGGCCGGTGTCCAGAGCCACAGGCCAGGGGAGGGCCCAGGTGAACCCCCAAGTGTGAGGGAGACGCCCTCGGGTGGTCAGCCCCGTGCTGTCCAGGCCTCTGGCTGAGACCTGACCCTGTAGCACAGGGAACGGCCACTCCTGGGGACCCACAGATCTCGGAGCTGAGATAAGTCCACCTCGGGTGGCAGTGGCTCACGGGCAGCGGAAGGACCCTTCCCAGGGGACGTCCTCACGGCGTGGTCAGGCCTCAGGGTCACCATAGTTATTTGGGGTTTGCTCATTCTTTGTGGGTCTGCGGGAGGACACAGGAGGCCAAGGACCCCACTGTGTGTTCACAGGACACAGCTGCCCCATGTCCACCGCAGGAAGTCCAGGCTGTGACCGTGCTGGATGGGCTATGCCACCAAACGGTCCCTTTGATGCTGGCTCAAGGTAGAGGCCAGGGAATCAGCGTCCGGCTGGTCCCACCTGGGCCAGGCGCCTGCCCATCAACGCTGCTGTCCTCCTGCGCGGCCACCATGGCCACTGCCCAGCTCCAGACATCCCAGCCCGGGGAGAGTTAAATGCTGGTGTCCCCCAGGCTCAGGCTAACCGATCCCCGAATCCTGTTTTATTTGTTTCGTGGGCCCAGATGGACGCCCAGGATGACCATAAATGTGGCCCCGTCTGCAGCCCAGAGGTGGGCGGGCCATTCAGCCACACTCGGCTTGGTCAGGACAGACCCCTGTAAATGTCCACCCTGGCTGACCGGTGCCAAGAGAGAGGGTGGAGGACCCAGGAGGCAGGCGGAGGGCAGTCAGGTCCATTTTACAGACGGAGAGACTGAGGCCCAGATGGGGAGCTCAGCGTCATCCACACACACTCTGCACCCTCCCCGTCCTTCTGTGGCCCTGGAAGCTCCTGCCCGCCTGCCAGGACAGTGCCCAGTGTCACCCCAGTGTCACCCGGGTGTCATGGACCCCATGGGGTCCCCTTTGCAACCTCCGGCCAGCGTCTCGGGGTGAAGGTCTCGGCGTCCAGGCCCTGCCCTGTCCAGTCCTGACTCCCATGGGGGCCCCGGTTTTCCCCTCGGGGTCCTGGGAGCCTGACCGCCCACCCTGAGGCCCCTCTCGTGCCTTCCTGGAACTTGTGTGGATGTGTTGGGGGTCCAGGCCGGGGACGGGGTCACTTGGTGACGCTGGGGTCACAGGCTGTGTGGGTGCAGCTCGCGTGCAGGATGGATGTTTCACCAGTGCCGAGTTCCACTTTGAAAGATGAAAGAGTTCTGTGTTTTTTGTGGTTTTTTTTTAGTTTTTATTTTTTGGTGGCTCTGGGGTTTGAACTCAGGGCTTCACCTTGAGCCACTCCGCCAGCCGTTTTTTGTGATTTTTTTTTTCGAGATAAGGTCTCGAGAACTATTTGCCCAGGCTGATCTCAAACCTCGATCCTCCCGATCTCTGCCTCCTGAGTAGCTGGGATTACAGGCGTGAGCCACTGTGCCCGGCTTTTCTGGGCATTTTCAATGGCTGGCCGGTTGAATCTTGGGACTTGCACACGTGGGATGTGGAGGGAAACTCTGTGCAGATGTCCACCGTCCTCCCCCTGTGTCCAGTTCTATGGGATGAGCAGAATTGTGGTCCCAGCTCCCCGAGGTGGGGACCCCTAGTGTGACCACACAACCTGACCCTGGCCTGGGACAGGAACTGGGATGGCTGGAGGGACAAAGGTGCCAATCCATGTGCTTGGCAGAGGGGACACTGGCTGGGAGAGTCCCTCAGAGGGGACGGACGGGGAAGAGAAAGGGGGGTGACAGGCGAGGCGTCCACTCTGTGACGTGACCCTGGCGGTGAGGATCAAATTGAATCACGTTTGCAAACCTTGCTCATCTCTCCACGGGGGGTGGAGTGGACACGGACTGGCTTTATTTCCCATTATTATTCAACAGAGACTGAATTTTTTAATCCTATAATAAAGTGACAATTTCCACTTTCCCGGGCAATTCATTTTCACAAAATCACCGGGGTCGTGACCCACTTTGCAAAAAATCAGCAGCCGGTGATTAAATCGTACACACGTTGACGGTGTGTTTTGGGGGGCTGGTGCTGGGCTCCCACAGAACTGGGTTGGAAGGGGACAGGTGGCCCTTGGGGAAGGGTGGGGACACTGGCAGCTCTGTGACTCCCTCTTTGGGAATCAGCTGTGGACAGGGGACTCTTTGGTCACCCTTGGGAGCTCTCTTCCCTTGGCCGAGAGTCGCAGAGTCTCGGGGTGGGAGGACCCTGGGTCCCCAAATGACTGTGGAACGAGCTGCGTGTGCTCCGAGTGGCCACAGGACCCCCGCCTGGACCTGTGACAGACCCAGACCCGGGTGAGAGAGAAGGAGGTCACCGGGGTGTGGGGACACGGGTGTCACAGGACAGGGCTCCAGGAAGAGTGAACCAAGCCCCGAAGCACAGGGCGTTTGACAACAGCCTGGGACTCAGTGGACACAGCCAGCCCTGGACCCAGCAGGGCACAGCCCTGGGGGGCACAGGTCCCCACCCACCCCAGTTGCCCCATGGCTTCCACCCCCTTGTCCCGTGTGCACTGCGGCCGTCTTGTGTGGGGTGTTTTGGGGGGCAGAGGATTTGGGGTCCCCACAGCCCTGGGGCCTCGCTGCGGAGATGAGACCGTGCGACTTTGGGACCCAGCCTGGGCTCCCTCACATGGCTTTTTAAATTTCTTTTTTGGAGGTACGGGATTTGAACTCAGGGCCTCACGCTTGCTAGATGGGCTCTCTAATACTTGAGCGGCTCTGCCGGCCCCTCGGCCCGCTTTTCGTTCAAACTTTTCCAGGCAACCGCTCCGAGCTCCACCTGGGCCCCGGGATGAAACCTGGGCCCCATAGGACAGGGATGCACCGCTGGGCTCCGGCTGTCTCTAGGGCCTGCGGGGGTCTGTGACATTGGCTCCGGCTCCGTGTCTCGTTGGTGAGGACAGAACCTCATCAGTGGACCCCACTGGTTCCGGGGCTGCAGAACCAGGCACTGCAGCCAGGGGACCCCCAGCCCTCTGGGGAACGCCTCTCTGCCTCGGTTTCCCCCCAATCACATCACCTGCAAGGTGAGGTTTAATGGAGGGTTTGGTCACCAAGAGGGCAAAGTGAGTGCCACCCAGCTTACCCCTGCCGGTACGTCCCTTGTCTGTGCAGCACCAGAGGCCTCACACTTTCTGCACAGACCAAGGGGGAAACTGAGGCACTGTGTGTGACAGGGTCAAAGGCACAGAGAGTGCCAAGCTCTTGTCCCTTCCTGGCTGCCCTGGGAGGTGATCCACCTGGCCACTGCCAGCTTAGCTCAGGAGCGATCTTAGGGCTTCCAGGGGACACTTGGCTTTAATCAGTGACCAGCCAGCTGTCTGGACCCTGCTAACTCAGGCGAGTGGGCGCTGATGGGCTCCTGGCGGTGGACGGCCCCGTCTGGCACGGGAGTTCCGCCGTCCAGCATGGCAGAAGAGGAGCAGGCGCCGTCCACGGGCTTGAGTTTCAGTAAAGGGGGACGCCTGTCCACCCCCAGAGGGTCTGCTTCCTGATGTTTGCCTTTTGTACAAAGCTGGCCCCTGGGAAGGGGTCCCTGGGCTGGGTCAACACAAGGGACCACTGGCTCCTGCCTCAATTTCCACCCAGGTCAGGGAGAGGCTCTCTGGGGTACTGCGGAGGGGGTGAGGGAGGCCGGGCCAGAAAGACATTGAGGTCGTGTCAACCTGGGCCTGCTGTGACCTTTCACCTCTCGGGCCTCAGTTCCCTCACCTGAGGGATCCCAACAGGGTCCCTACAAGACTTCACAGCGATGCACAAAAGTGCCCAGTGCAGATGGGTGCCGGGGTGCCGGGTGACGAGGGGGACGACCGTGGGGATCCCCGACATCAAGGCAGTGGGAACCGTCTGCTCCCCCAGGGATGGGCGCTGCAGCCGGACCTCCATCACAGCCTCAGGTGTCAGTTGTGATCCCTGACCACCCCGGCCGTGACCACCCGGCCGTGACCTCCCCCAGCTGTGACTCCCCAGACCCCTCCCTGGAACCCCATCCCTATGTCCCTTGGTGTCTGTGCCCCCCAGCCAGCTCCCCTGTCTCATCCAGCAGGCGCCCAGGGTCCCAGTCCTGCACCCTGTGATGAAGACACGCCCCCTGTGGCAAGGACACGCCCCTCTGTACTGGGACACGCCCCCTGTGGTGAGGACACGCCCCCTGTGGTGAGACACGCCCCCTGTGCTGGGACACGCCCCCTATACTGGGACACGCCCTCCTGTGGTGAGGACACGCCCCCTCTGTGCCAGGACACGCCCTCCTGTGGTGAGGACACGCCCCCTCTGTGCTGGGACACGCCCTCTGTGGTGAGGACACGCCCCCTCTGTGCTGGGACACGCCCCCTCCTCGCTGTGTCCCCTGGTAACTGTCCTGCCCCTGGGGCCCTGCGCGTTCATAAACGCGTGTCCTGACTTATTCACAGGGACGCCGACATCATCAAGCATCACCCACCTTAAATGAGCCTGTGCTAAGCAGAGACCGGGACCTCCCGTGCACAGCGGTGAGCAGAGGGGGGACAGGAGACGCCCCCCACTCCAGGCCACCAGGAGACCCGCGTCCCCCTCCCGCGAGCTGAGCGGCCTGGGGGGACGCCTGCCCTCTCTGGGCCTTTGGCACAAATGACGCAGCCTTGCTCATAGGACGGTGGGGAGACCAGCTGGGGCAGGAGTGATGGCACCCTGGCCACGGATGTCCCCTGGGACCTGCAGGACTGGGACACGGTTCTGGGTCAGGGATGGGCGAGTGGCCTGTGTGGCTGCTGTGACCACATTTCCTGGGAACTTTCCTTGGTGTCTCTTACACGGAGTGGCACCTTGTCACCAAGCCACCGAGCCACCGGGTCCACTTACATTGTAGGGGACACTCTAGACACCCAAACCTGTTGTCACAAATGTCCCCTTCCCTAATCAGAGCTCTGGGGTGCATGGGGCTTGGGGTCTGTGTGACACCCATGGACAGCTGGCCCTGGACAGGCATGGGACATGGGCCCCCCGTCATCACACCGAACCCCAACAGGTCTGAGCCTCAGGGACTGCCGTCCCCCCACATCCCAGGTGACAAGGGTCAGAGAAAGGAAGAACTTAGGCCCCTCAGTCAGTGGGGGACCGAGCTGGACATCCAGCGGCCACCCGATTGCTCGATACAGAAACAGTTTCCAGGCCCAGGGACACTGAGCACATCAGAGCTCCCCCGGGGAGTTTGGGATTTGGGCCGGGGACACTAAGGTTGACCCTGACTGTCCAGTCCTGCTCAGTGGCACAGCTGTGGACATGGGACCTACAGGCCTGGTCTTAGCTCCTGGCCACCTTGGTCATCCCTCACGAGGGCCTTGTGTTCCTGGCCACCGGCTGGATCTCTTTTTGAATATTTGTTTGCTTTGGTTTTTCTTCAGATGGGGTCCCTATTTATTTCCAGGGGGGCCTGGACCACGGTCCTATTTACACCTCCTGGGGAGCTGGGATTGCAGCCAGTGCCACCAGTCCCAGCCTTTTTCTGTTGAGATGGGGGTCTCCTTAACATTTTGCCCAGGTTGGCCTCAAACCTCAGTCCTCCGCAAAGCAGCTGGGATTACAGGCGTCCCCAGCACAGCTGGCCAGTATTTTAGCCTAAGTATTCAAGCCACAATGGTGAACGGGCCCTTTGTCCCCATCGTGTCACCTCACGGTGTCAAACGAGTGTCGGCGTTCTCAGAGCTGACGGCTCTGCGTGTGTAGAGTGGGGAATTGTCCGTTGCAAACACACGGCGGTTAACACGACGGATGAAAGAAGGGGTAATTTTCAACCCGTGATTCAGTCTGAGTGACTCTAAAACAACATTGATTTTTGAAGAAATCCAGGCTCACCGTTTGAGGCCAGGTGGGCAGGAGCCGGGCAGGGCCGAGCCAGGTGCAGGACTGGGTCACACGCGTCACCTCCCAGTGTGGAGCTGTCACCAGGTCTCCCGCCCCAGGCTGCCGCTGCCCACAGATCCACGTGGAAGATTTAATTAAACCCGGGGCCGGTCACCGCACGGGGAGCCGGAGACGGTGGCGAGGGGCCGGGTCACTCCTTAACCCGCCTCGGGCCTGAGTTCAAGTTAATAAAATCACCGCCGAGGACGCCCTCCCGGCCACCCGCTGCCCGGCCAAAGCCACCGAGGTCCCTCGTAAAGAGTTATTAAGGAATAAATAATGTGGCCGCAAGGCGGGGTCCTCCCGGCCCGGGGTGGTGGCCAAGGACCTGTCCCAGCGGCCAGGCATGGACGGGGAGCCCAAGCGTGTCCCTTAATTAACCGTTGGAGGAAGAGGGGGTGGGCGGCCCCCCAGCATTGATGAGAGAATTAGGCGTTGGGGGACATCCTGGGTCCCCGGGGACCCCCACCCCGGGCTCTGTGTCCTCTGGGATGGACGCAGGGGGAGCTCATCCAACAGGGCCTGGTTCTGGGTCTGGGGTGCTTCCCTGGGTCCCCACGGCGTCCAGCGGGGACCAGGACAACAGGAGGCCAGGTCAAGAGCCGCCTTCGTTTCTTTTGCCTGTGGCGTCCGGTGGGGGGACATGGAGAGCCCTGTCTGGAGGCCCCTGAGGGACTGCACGTGGGTGGCTGTGTGATATGGTTCGGATCCGGCTGGACTGTGACCACACCAAGGTCCCCACGGTGTGGCATCGGGGCGAAGCTGAGTGCAGGGTCCCAGGAAAGGGGCCGGGGACCCCAGCGTCTCTTGGCCTGCCGTTCTCTCTGGACCTGACCGCCGAGCTGTCCCCTTGGCCAGCGCCGGGCCCTTGGTCCTCCGGAATGTGAGTTAAAGAAGCCTCTTTTCCCCGTGAAGTCAGCCTGCCCCGAAACCCGGCAGAGCGGGCGAGGATGGACGCTGAGCCATGGACCGGCGTGGATGGCGGCCACTGAGTCTGTGCGGGGTCAGGGTGCCGGGCCTGTCCTGCTGTGTGGCTGCTGGTGGCTTAGGTGTCCCCAGCTGAGGACCAGAGTGGAGGAGTTTGGGGACTCTAATTGCCAAGTGTGTCCCCAACCTGAGACTTACTATAGCAAGCAGGAAGCCCTGCATTCAACCCAAATAAAACATAAATAAATAAAAGCCCTTCTAGAAAACCGCGGTGATGACGGTGGTGGTGGTGGCACAGGGACACAGGCAGAAGAGAGATGGTGCTCAGAAATAAACCCTCTGCCGGGTGCAGTGCCTCACGCCTGTAATCCCAGCCACTCAGGAGGCAGAGATCAGGAGGATCACGGTTCAAAGCCAGCCTGAGCAAATAGCTCATGAGCCCCTATCTTGGAAAAGCACGTCACAAAAAAGGGCTGGCGGAGTGGCTCGAGATGAAGGCCCTGAGTTCAAACCCCAGCACCACAAAAAAAACCAGACTAAGTCCTCACACTCACTGCGAGCTGAGAGCACAGTGCCAAGAAAATTCGACAGGGAAAAACAGCCACGGTGCTGGGGCCCCAGGATGTCCTCAAACTGTCACCTCCTGAGTAGCTGGGATTGCAGGCGAGCGCCACCACGCCTAAAAACTTGCCTGTGTGTCATTAAACCCTGAAAACAGGGCTACAGTGGGTTTCCTGACCCCCGCGTCCCTCCCACATCACTGTCACTTCTGGGAACGGATGGTGGCCCCGGTTCCCCAAGGCTGGGGCCACTTGCTGACCATGGGCCCCCGGCCACCGTCTGTGCCTCAGATTCTCACTGTGTCCCTTGAGTCCCCCGATCCCCAGGACAGGCTCCCCGACACTTGCAGTGGTGCTGAGGCCACCCCAGCCGTGTCCAGAGCCCCGGGGGCCATCGCTGGCTGGTCCCGCCGGGCTGTCCCCAGAGTGACCGGTGTCGCCTCTGAATTAATCTGGATTTTGAGCCCAATTAAAGAGGCGGCTTTGCGGGTTTGGCACGGAATCCGCACACAGAGTCGTCAATAAAATGGACTCCCACGGTGGCCCCGGCCGTCTGTGCGCGGTGGGCGGCGGTGACTAACTCCCGTTCATTACCGCGGAGCTTGTCACTCGCGTCCCAGATTCATTAGGGAAAGAAAACAGTAAGATTTCAAGTGATTTGTGAACCCGATGGCGAAAGCGTGTCATTTAACAGAAGCGAGCCTGTCGATCCCGGACGGAGCCCATGTGGGGAGTCGGGGTGTCGGGGGAAGTCGGGGGCTCGGGGAGCTACGGGCTGAGAAGGTGGCTGTCCCCTTATGTCGGTGGTGGGGACCCCGGGCCCTCCATGGACCTCACAGCCCCCGGTGACATAGGCGCCCAGAGAGGGAGACACGGCCCACAAGTCACACAGCAGAGGGCAAAGCTGACAGGGACCCCGTCCCTTCCTGAGGCCACAGGGTGGACGGTCACGTTGTGGTGTGGCCACCTGTGCTGTCCACACTGGGGGGACAAGAGGTGCAGGTCAGAATTGTGACCCCCCCAGGGGGCGTTTCCGTCTGTCCTGGATCCTCCCTGCTCGAAGCCCTACACCCCCTCTTCCCCCAGGCTCTCCCCTCCCGTTCTCTGCCCAGGCTGTCCCCATGTCACCGCCAGGCCACCCTGAGGGGGAGGCAGGGGTGTAGCTCCGTCTGGGCTCCTCGGGGACCCCTGTTACTTTCGGTGACCCCAGTGCCCGGGAGGTTTGGATCCCACAGACACAAGCTGAGACTCTGGACCCAAGGACAGGACAGGAAGAGGTCCACCTGCCGGCTGGTGGCCTCGTGCCCTGAGCAAGGGACGCCAGTCTGTCCTCTCCCCGATTTCCAGGTGCTGTGGCTCACAGCACACAGGTGACACATGGCTGCCCAGGGCTCAGGGAATTTCACTTGGTGACAGTGGGGTCTCGGTGGATGGCGTGTGGTCAGATAGCCCAAGACCAGCCTGAGAACTTCGGGTGGAGGCACGGCAGGGAGGGGACAGGACATTGCTGTGGGGGTCTGAGCGGAGGGACAGGAGTGGCTTGGGGACCCAGGGGCAGAACCCCATGGAATGAGGGCGAGGGGGCAGCTGGACCTCACAGGACGACCCCCAGGAGGCCCGAGTGGGAGCCACATCAGAGGAGGGGGTACAGCTCTGAGGGGACCCTGGCCGTAACCAGCCATGGACAGGACGGACCTATCGGGCAGTGTGGTCACAGGCAGGGTGACACGAATGAGAAAATTGTGCCGTGCCACCTGCCCAAGGGGTCCCAAGGGCAAGAGGGGCCTCAGACAGCAGGGACCCCAGGCCTGCAGGGACAAGGGGGCAGGGGTGACAGGCCTGGGCTCCAGGGGAGCGGGCGAGGCCACCGGCACCCACCGCCTTGTGTACAAAGGCCGGCCAGGGCCTTCCGGCATCCGTGGTCACTCAGGCCTTGAAGTTGTCCAGGAGACAGAGGCCATCTGGTGCCTCTTGGTGTCCCCCTCCCCAGGGGGAGGTCAATGTCCCAGGCTGGCCTGTCCCCTCTCAGAGCCCTGTCCTCAGGCTGGGGTTGGAGGTGCCATGTGCAGCAGGGGAAACCGAGGCCGCCCCACTCACTCTCACTCACCACGTTCTGGGCAGCTGTGCTGACACTGGTCACTCGTTCCCCCCCAGGGGTCTGTCACCAAGACCTGTCTTTCCGGCTTCTTGCAAAACCTCGGCAGGTCCCCAGGGGGCAACGTTGAGCTGGCGCTGTGAGGAAGGTGGACATTTGGGCTCCAGACTGGGCAGGCGCCGTTGTCCAGGCTGTGCACTTAGGCTGGGCAGGCCAGCGGTTCTCCCTATCCGACCCCTCAGGTCAGGGTAGAGGCGGCCCATGTGTGATGGCCAGGGGACATTGTGACCAGGTGTGGGTGTCCTCCAGCTCGCCGGCCTGCGAGGTGCAGTCCACCAACCTCAAGTGCAGCCCAGGATGGGGGCTGGGTGGTCCGTCCAGCTCTGTCCTCAGAGCCCCCTGGGAGCGTGAATGCACCGGCCGTCACCCTGTGCATCCCCAGACAGCTGTCCGTGGGGATGGGTGCTGACAGATTGACACGCCAGGTTAATAAGTGCACGACTTGCTCCTAAGGCTAATAAAATTTTAATCAGCCTGTGAGGTCAGCAGAAATGGCTTGGTGGCGGCAGAGTGAAAAACCTTTAATTAATTCTCCTGTGGAGACGCCGTCCCCCCTTTCCTGTGACCTTCCATCTGCTCGGCTGGCCGGGGCTGCTCCAATCCTCTACCCGCCGCCCCCCGCCACAACGCCAGGGTGACACGAGCCGTGGGGTCCCGGCCCCGTTCGTCCCCTGCCGAGACCCAACACCCCGCATCGGTCTCCAGACCCCAGCCAGCCACCGGTTCAGGACAGGACAGCGGGAGCCGGGTGACGACGGTCAGTGCTTATAGGAGCTGGACTGCAGAGGGGACAAAGGCACAAAGGTTGCTGGAGATGTCCCTTAGGCAGACCCGGAGGGGACGGCGCCTGTCCCTGTGCTGCACGCACCATCTGGTTACCATCAGAGGAGGCCCTGCCTGTCACCACCGTCATGGCCAGGGCTGACCCGGGGCTGGGGGTGACCGGGCTGCTGGGAGGGCCCCCCCAAAGTGACCTCCCAGACCGACGGGCTGCTCAGAGGTGTGGCCAGGCACCCAGGGAGGGAGGGGACTCGCAGTGGTGTCTCAGCCTCAGGTCAGGGTCTTGGGGACATTGCGCCGGCGTAGGTGCCAGTACTGCCCCGTGCTGGGCCTGGGGCCCCGAGCCTGCCCCACCGAGGCCACAGACCCCCAGGAAGTCCAGCCCAGCGACATCACTCAGAGACTGCACAGCTCTGCCCACCCGGGTGGGAGATGGTGACCGTCACTTCAGGTGGCCGCCCGGGAGCGCTGTCCATGCTTCCCTCTGTCCCAGACAAACCTCCCGGGAGGCGGGTCGGGGCTGGGCAGCGGCGGCCGCCCCAGGCCTGTGGGTTTTGTTTATTGGGGAGGCTGAAGTAATTAGGAGCTGGCGACGGGCTGGGGACGGCCGTGCAATTAGTTACCACGGCGCCATCGCCGGGAAGGTTAGCGAAGTAATTATCTCTCCTCGCCGCGCCGCGTCCTCTCCGTTAAATGGGGTATTTTGCAGGGCTGCAGATGGACTGGTCCCCAGAGGAGGTGGCCCCACTGCAGAGCCCGTGCCGGGAAGATGGGTCGCGGGGAACCTCGAGGGGGGCATCCTGACCCCCGTTTTCTTTTCTTACCCCTCTCTCTGTTCCTTGTCCCCGTGCAAGGCACAGTGTGCCCAGCCCTGTGGACATCGATGGTGCCCATTGCTCGATACCAAGGGATGACTGACCCAGGTGGCCAGCGCAGCAGGTGCAAAGGGCCTGGGGCAGCGATGGGCTGGGAGCCCGTGTGGCTGCCCCGGGGGGAGCAGGGCAGTGTGCAGGGTAGGCACGGGATGGACAGAGGTGTGGCCATGTCAGGCCATGCTTGGGACTCTGGACATCGTTCCAAGCAGTTTGAGAAGTCCCTGGAGGGTAAAGAGTGGGGGACATGGGACTCACCCGCTTTCTTCACCCCACTGACGCTGACCTGACCTGACCCGGCCAGGCCTGCCTTGTGCTCACCTCGCACTCACCACCCCCCATCCCGTGCGTCCCCTTGCAAGCTGGT
The DNA here is from genome assembly GCF_047511655.1 of Castor canadensis. Taxonomy (NCBI): domain Eukaryota; kingdom Metazoa; phylum Chordata; class Mammalia; order Rodentia; family Castoridae; genus Castor; species Castor canadensis. Next base: position 814,196 of record NC_133391.1, on the reverse strand, counting down.
CCCAAGGGACAGAGAGCCCAGCCTGGCCAGTCAACGGAAGAGGAGCTGCGGCTCCTTGAGCTGAGCCATCTTGGGTCGATCTCTGCCTTCAGGCATGGCTTGATCCAGGGTTGACTGTGACGCCGGGATCCGTGTCTGCCGTCTGCTGCCGTCTCAGGCCCCAAGGACGCTTCACTTCCACTCGAGACGAAGGAACAGCGAGGATTTCTGTTCCCGTCGGAAACGACAACAAAAGCAGACAGATAGGAATCAGTGGCTTTCAATATTCGGCAGAGAAATGAGGTCAGCCCTTCCTTAACACCTCCCAGGACATGGGGCAGGGAGGGACAGAACCAAGTGCAGCCTGACAGACGGACGCACGCTCTAGAGAGCGAGGTCTGTGGTCCCCTCGGCTCTGGGCGATTACCAGGGAGGTCCACACCAGTCAGTGCATCAGCGTGGGGAAATGTCACGGGAACCGGCCGAGGGGACCAGACAGCAGTGTCCAGGGTCAACCCAGGGCTGTGACTTGCCTGTCCCCCATAGCAGACTCACGCTGGGAAAACTCAGTGTCCACGGGGCCCGGGAGGACACGTCAAGGCGGCCTCTCCTCATCGTGGGGAGCAATTCCCGCCACTGTGCACAGCCATCAAAGCCAGAGAGACCAGAGAGGATGGAGTGACGTCACCGCATCCTGACGGACAACGCATGTCTTAAAAGAAACTGGAAGCCGGGCGCCAGGGCTCACACCTGTAATCCCAGCTAATCAGGAGGCAGAAGTCAGGAGTTCAAAGCCAACCCTGGGGAAATGATTCAAGAGACCCTGTCTTGAAAAATCCTTCACAAAAAAGCTTGTGGAGTGGCTCAAGGAGTAGGCCCTGAGTTCAAACCCCAGTACCACAAGTAAATAAATAACAAACCTGAATCCTATACACAGCAATGCTGTGTATTAAGAAGTCTGAAAAACCCCATTTTCCCTGAATTATTCTTTTTCTTTTTTTTGATGGTGCTGGGGTTTGAACTCAGGGCCTCACACTTGGTAGGCAGGTGCTCTGCCACTTGAGCCACTCCACCAGCCCTTTCTGCTGTTATTTAATTTTGAGATGGGGTGGGCGGGTGGATGGGTGGATGGGTGGGTGGATGGATGGGTGGATGGATGGATGGATGGTGGATGGGTGGATGGATGGATGGTGGATGGGTGGATGGATGGATGGATGGTGGATGGGTGGATGGGTGGATGGGTGGATGGATGGGTGGATGGATGGGTGGATGGATGGGTGGATGGGTGGATGGATGGATGGGTGGATGGATGGGTGGGTGGATGGATGGGTGGATGGGTGGATGGATGGGTGGATGGATAGATGGATGGATGGTGGATTGATGGATGGATGGATGGGTGGATGGATGGATGGATGGTGGATGGGTGGATGGATGGATGGTGGATGGGTGGATGGATGGATGGATGGTGGATGGGTGGATGGGTGGATGGGTGGATGGATGGGTGGATGGATGGGTGGATGGATGGGTGGATGGGTGGATGGATGGATGGGTGGATGGATGGGTGGGTGGATGGATGGATGGATGGGTGGGTGGATGGATGGATGGATGGATGGGTGGATGGATGGGTGGATGGATGGGTGGATGGATGGGTGGATGGGTGGATGGATGGATGGGTGGATGGATGGGTGGGTGGATGGGTGGGTGGATGGGTGGGTGGATGGATGGGTGGATGGGTGGATGGATGGGTGGATGGATGGGTGGATGGGTGGATGGGTGGATGGGTGGGTGGGTGGATGGGTGGATGGATGGATGGATGGGTGGATGGGTGGATGGATAGATGGATGGATGGTGGATGGATGGATGGATGGATGGGTGGATGGATGGATGGATGGGTGGGTGGATGGATGGATGGATGGATGGGTGGATGGATGGATGGATGGATGGGTGGATGGATGGATGGATGGATGGTGGATGGATGGATGGGTGGATGGATGGATGGATGGATGGGTGGATGGATGGATGGATGGTGGATGGGTGGATGGATGGATGGATGGTGGATGGGTGGATGGGTGGATGGATGGGTGGATGGATGGTGGATGGATGGGTGGATGGGTGGATGGATGGGTGGATGGGTGGATGGGTGGATGGATGGGTGGGTGGATGGATGGGTGGATGGGTGGATGGATGGATGGGTGGATGGGTGGATGGATGGGTGGATGGATGGGTGGATGGATGGATGGGTGGATGGGTGGATGGATGGATGGGTGGATGGGTGGATGGGTGGATGGGTGGGTGGGTGGATGGATGGATGGGTGGATGGGTGGGTGGATGGATGGGTGGGTGGATGGGTGGGTGGATGGGTGGATGGATGGATGGATGGATGAATGGATGGATGGGTGGGTGGGTGGATGGGTGGATGGGTGGGTGGGTGGATGGATGGGTGGATGGATGGGTGGATGGATGGTGGATGGGGGGATGAATGGGTGATGGGTGGATGGATGAGGGACAGTGATTGATGGCAGTAAGTGGCTTTTCCATCCCAACTTTGGGTAGCTCTGGGATGATGTTGAAGGGCCATGTCACTGGACAGGAACCCGGGGTACAGCTGACCTTGTCCTGCCCATAGCTGTGTCCCCCCACTGACCCCCTCACATGGACATGGATCTGTGGGGGGTTGGGAACTGGGGGCTCCGTCCTATGGGTGCCAGGAGCTGCTGGTTAAGAGACCTGGTTCCACAGGCTGCTCTTTCCCGCGGCCTTGGTTTCCCTGTCTGTGAAATGGGCACACTGATGGTCCTCACGCATGTAGGCTGGCCGATGAGATCCTGCTTTGCAAATTGTGAGGTGGGGATGTCGGGGGCACCGACATGGCCAGCCCTGTCCTTCAGGGGTGACCCAGGCTGATGGAGGGACCTCGTGTGTTCCAGGGGGACACAGGGCGGCCGGGGAGGGTCAGATGCGCCTGCCTGTGTCTGCACCCAGCGTCCATTCATTGTCCGTCTGTCCATCCCATCCTCTTTCCGTCCGTCTGCCCGTCAGCTGGCACCGCGCAGCCTGCACTCCCTGGGCTGGCAGGCGGCTTTGGGGTGCGCAGCTGTTTGCTGAGGCTTGTCGCGCACCCAACACGGAAGTGCGCGGCGACTGAACCGCGCTAATGAATATCGGGCAGATATTTTGAGGCCGTTCCCACTGATTACTGGAGAGCGAGCGTGTCTCCCAATTATGCAGGCAATTAGGCGAGTAATTAAACACTTACCCCAAACAGCGCGGGCGGTGACAGATCGGCTGTCAGGGAGCCCCGTGCGCACGCCTACACACGCGGGGACACACGTGCACACAGACACACGGGGACACACAGGGACACACGGGGACACATGGGGACACAGACACATGGGGACACATGGGGACACGGGGACACATGTGCACACAGACACACGGGGACACATGGGGACACATGGGGACATGGGGACATGGGGACACACGTGCACACAGACACATGGGGACACACAGGGACACAGACACACGGGGACACATGGGGACACATGGGGACATAGGGGGACACACGGGGACATGGGGACACATGCACACAGACACATGGGGACACATGGGGACACAGACACACAGGGACACATAGGGACACCTGGGGACACACGGGGACACGGGGACACACGTGCACACAGACACACGGGGACACACGGGGACACATGGGGACATGGGGACACACGTGCACACAGATACACGGGGACACATGGGGACACAGACACATGGGGACACATGGGGACACGGGGACACATGTGCACACAGACACACGGGGACACATGGGGACACACGGGGACATGGGGACATGGGGACACACGTGCACACAGACACATGGGGACACACAGGGACACAGACACACGGGGACACATGGGGACACATGGGGACATAGGGGGACACACGGGGACATGGGGACACACATGCACACAGACACACGGGGACACAGACACATGGGGACACATGGGGACACAGGGACACGTGCACATAGACACACGGGGACACATGGAGACACGGACATGGGGACACACAGGGACACACGGGGACACATGGGGACACAGGGACACTTAGGGACACAGATGAACACAGGGACACACGGGAACACATGGGAACACATGGAGACACGGACATGGGGACACACGGGGACACATGGGGACACGGGGACACAGACACGGGGACACATGGGGACACATGGGGACACAGGGACACTTAGGGACACACATGAACACACACAGGGACACACGGGGACACACATGTGCACAGACATGCTGTGTAACGAGCTGTCCTCCGGGCAGGTGGCCAGTGTTCAGGTGACCAGGGGGCCTGAGGCAGGGCCCGTGCAGCGTCTGGCCTCTGCTCCGGGAAGCCTCCTGGCCACTGTGACCCATGGCTGAGCGTGGCTTCCTCATGGGAGCCGCAGCCCTGACCTCGGCGTCCGACCTTCTGTCCTGCCGCACGCCCTGGTCAGCTGTGAGGAGCAGGAACGACCCCACCGATGGGTGGCGGCCACATCCGAACTGGTGTCCATTTGTCCACGGCTGCCATGGTCCAGGGTGAAGAGCTGTAGCCGGGACTTGGCGAGACACCGGGCCGGGTTGCCTGGACGAGGTGTGACACCTCGTGTGTTCCTGGTACCCGGGATCCCTGCAAAGCCACACACACGTAACACGCACGTGCTCTTCGCTTTAGTTATTTTTGGGATCAGGGCTCAGATTCATTCCTGAGGTCACCTGGACCTCAGACCTCCTGGTCATCTCTTGCATGGCTGGGACGACAGGCGGGCACCGCCACACCCAGCTCTTGGTTGAGATGGGGTCTCCATAACTCTTTGCTCCGGCTGGCTTTGAACTGCGATCCTCCTGATCTCTGCTTCCTGAGTAGCTGGGATTACAGCGTGAGCTGCTGCTCCCGGCTACATTTTCTATCTTAACCCACATTTCTCTGGCACGCAAGACAGATGTGAGTTCCTTGTGTTCACTTGTTCATGTGGCAAGCATTTATTGAGCACCTGTTGAATGCCAGGAGTCCATGCCAGGGCTGGACAGCACAGTCTGGGGTCACACTTTCCCCAAATGCAGACAGATGGCATCAGAACTTCAGCCTGGGTCTCCACACTGAGGCCCAGGCGCCTGCAGAGAGGTTTGGATCCGGGCAGAGTGGTCAGGCAGGGGCTGAGCCAGGCTGGACCCTGAAGGACAGGGGACTGAGCCAGGAGATGGAGGGCAGAGGTCAGCCGTGCATGCAAAGGTCCTGTGGCAGCAGGATGGAGGGGAAGGCCTGGAGGCCGGGGGACCACAGTGGTCAGGAGAAGGGCTCTGGTCCTCTGACCGGGACAGGAGGACGTCCTGCAGCTTCTGCACACTCCTCACCGGCCCCTGCGCTGGGAGGGAGCCCAGGCCATTTCATGGCCTGGTCACCGGGACTCCTGGCCTCCAGTCACCTGCTACACGTGGACACCGAGCAGAGCCGAAGGGTGGACCCTGCCCATTGCAGGCTCGTGGGCAGCACAGGTGCCTCCACTTTGGATCTGCAGACGTGGGCCCTTGGGTGCAGGGGACAGGGGACAGACACGGGACACCCTGTGGCCTCTCACGCCCCACCCCCGACCCCGTCCCAGGGAAGGGACCTGGCGGCCAGGAGAGGTGAGGCCGTCCTGACACACCACCAAGGGCCACCTGGACTTGAACCCAGGAAGCAGTGGCCAGTGTCCAGGGCCTTTGTGCCTGGGTCTTCCCTTCTGGGGGCCACACTGAGGTCCCCAGGGTCCTCAGCTCACTTCGCACCCAGAGACCGAAAGCCAGACCTGTGGCCGACCCAGAGCCGTGGACGTCACAAGATGTCCCCCTAGGGCTGTCGGGACAAACTGCCACATCCCAGGGTCACCCCAAGCCACACAGACGCGCCGTGTCCCCAGAAACTCGAGGTCAGGTGTGGGCAGGTGCCCGCCGGAGGCTCCCAGGGCCACTGTCCCCACGTCCAGCACCTCAGCTCTGCCTGCGTCCACACGGTGCTGCTCCCTGACACCAGCCTCAATTTAACGCTTGTGCAGGGATTTTAATCCCACAAAATCCCGAGGTAGCCAGGGCTGATGTGTCCTTCTGGGGACACAGTTCAAGTCTCCACAGCCACCGGGGAGTCCTGGGCTGGGCTTGGCTTCCCTCAGCCTCAGTTTCCCCTCTACGTAAGGCTGAGAAAACCTTATGTCCTTTGGTTAGGGATTGGGGGATTTGAACTCAGAGCTGAAATCGTCGTCCTCCTGCCTCTGCCTCCCCAGGAGCAGTGATTACAGGAGGGCCCCATATGCCCAGCCTAGGGGCCTTTTCTTGAGCTGCGTCCCTGTGCCAGGACCCTGCGTCCATGGGCAGCCTGGAGTCCCTACAGGCCCCACGGGGGCCTCATTTCCAGCTTGGAAAATAGTCGTCCTGTATCCCTTGGCGGCTGAGCGAGGCCTGGGCTGAGGTCTAGCAAACCAGGGACTCACTCCAGACACCTCCTCCAGGGAGAACTCCTGGCTTTTTCCTGCCCCCTCGACCCCACGTCCCCACTCTGCTGCCTCTCGGCCCTAATCCCAGTGGGGGGAGTTTCAGCTGCCTTATCTTGGCTCTTGGGGTCTCCAGAGCCCTGGCCAGCACCCCCTCCTGGCCCCCAGCCCCTGGCCAAGTCCACCGAAGCTTTCCTATCTTCAGGCTTTGCTTGGGGACCTGAGGCCAGCCAGGGAGCACACTGGACCCCAGTTCCCCCAGCCCTGGAGCTGGAGTTCCCCTCTGGACCTGCCTGAGGCGGGGGACCCTGGTGCAGCAGCTTCTTCCCCCCAAAACCCCTGGGTCTCCTCATCCCGACCCTCTGGGGCTGGAACATCTGGGGGTCCTGGCCAGGGCTCCCCGAGACTTGTGTGCGCCCACAGTGGCCACACCCCGGCCGGCCCCCTGGCCCGATGCCCAGAGGCCCCGATGGAGGGGACACGGGGACATGGAGCCAGACAAAACCCTTCTGTTCGGGCCCAGCTGCGCGAGGCTGCATTGATGGCGGGCCTGGAGTTTAAGCAAACAGCGGCCTTCCGTCCACGGGCGAGCGCGGCCGGCGGGGGACAAGCCGGAGCTAATTAAATGTCCCCGGCCGGGGCCACAGAGGCCGATTGTGCGCCTGGAGGATGTCAGCGTGCATTTTAAATATTTATTGTGACCGAGGCAGGTTACGAAAACAGACATTCCTGCTTTCAACACTCGCCCGGCAGATTTAGAAGCGGTCTGTCCGCTCAGTGACTCCGCAGTGGCCGCCATCCATCACGGCCGCGGGGGACCACGGGCGGGGGACATTAGCCTCTGATTTATGGGCCACGAGTGCGGAGGGACCCGCACACCTGTCTGCGGTGGCAAGCCCTGGAAGTGACCGTGGCCAGGCTGGCCCAGCCAGGGACATCAGGGTCTTCCTGGCCTCCCCGGAGTCCCTCTAGGGTTGACCGACCCAGGGTGGGTTTCCAGAGGCCTCCTGCTTCCACCCTTGGGCCTCAGTTTCCTCCTCCAGGATATGGGTCCAGCGTCCACCAGGTGAGTCCGCAGAGAGGCTTTGCAGCCTGGCCAGCTGGCCGCGGCTCTCAGGAAAAGCCTGGGGGGACGTGTGTCCATGCCTGAGGTGTAAAGCTGTAACCTGATGTCACCGAGCACAGGTGGACAGACCAGGGACAGCCGGCCGGCTCCTGGGCTGCTCCAAGCCCGTCAGTCCAGTGCACTGCCGAGTGTCCTTCTGTGTGGCTTGAGCATGGTGGCGTCCAGGGCCCAGGCGGGCCGGGGAAGTTGACCCTGAGGGAAAGTGGGGACCTCAGGGCAGGAGCGGGGGGCCTGGGTAGATACGTGGGGCTGACCTGCTTCCTGGAGTCCACGCTGGCCACCCCTGGGCTTTGGGTTCTGTCCTCCTCGGGGCACAGATGGAAGTTTGAGTGTCTGCTGTGACCGGGTCTGTGGCTGCCCCTATGGTGTGGTGGACTCTGGGGATGGTGGGGAGGGGACCCCCGGTCAGGCAGGTAGGGGGTCTGCTGCAGAGACCAGCGGAGTCCCCCAGCTTGCGGCTGCTCTTCCCACTTCAGGGGAGGGCTTGGGGGTCAAGGGTCCAGCTTCCGCCTGCCCTGCTCAGCTGTGTGGCCCTCAGACCACTTTGTCCCCTCAGACACCTCTGTCCCCCGAAGCCCCCAGGTGGACCGCACGCAGCTTCCCACGCAGCCTTGACCCCCCCGAATGGCTCCCTGGGAATGGGGGACCCCCAGAACCCACATGGAAGTGACCACTGTCCTGGAGCTGGTCATGGTCCTCCTTCCTGCCCAGCTGTTCTGTGTCCCCCTCCATGTCCCCTGAGTCCCTCTGCCTGTCCCTTCAGTCCCCTCACTGCCCATCCCCCATGGGATGGCGCCCGGGCTGGGGACGGAGTGTCCCCTCCCCGAGGTGCCACGAGTGGACCCCACGACCCTGTTGACGCCACCTTTGGCTGTTTCCTTGAGGAACCAGGAGTCCTTGACCGGCAGACAGCCCACCCGGGGGACAGGACACCGATGCCCTTGTCCTGGCTCCTGACACAGCCCCCCCGTGGCCAGGGCGGGGTGGACACGGTGGCCTGGGCTCCCAGACAGTCACACACACGTGCCGCCTGGCCCGTGAGGCTCGTTAGCACAGTGGGCACGGAGCGCACAGACCGCCATCGGTCGATGGGGACGAGGTTCTCCCGGCGTGGACGGCCCCCTGCCTGGAGGATCAATGGCCGCCCCATCCCCGGCCCTGAGCGGTGGAGCCAGGCGCCCCATGGCTGGGCCCAGCAGGGCTCTGGGAGCAGCGGACAGCCTGCCGGAGCCCAGGCAGGGTCCACCCCAGCCGGCTTCACAGAAGCAGGGTCCCCGGAGGTCTGTCCTTGCAGGGACGGACGCCAGAGCTCCCCCTGGCCTGGGAGGGACACAGGACAGGAGCACGGGTCCTTGTGATCCAGACAGGACTGCCTTGCTGGGTGGCCTTGGCTGAACCCGTCTGCCTCTCTGGGCCTGACTGGGGTGGACAGTGGAGCCTCTCGGTCTCTGTCTACTCTGTCCAGCATCCCGGGGACTGAACTAACCAGGCAGAGCCTTTCTGGAAATGTCACTGAGCTAGGCCTGTCACCAAGCCTCAGCCACAGTGGGAAGAAGTCCTCCCCCCGCCATTGTGGCCCCTGTCCCCACTTCTGAAGGTGGAGGGTGGGTGGGTGGCAGGTCCCAGGAGCGGGTGGTGGACAGGTGCGGGGCAAACGAGAGGTGCTCTGAGGGTTGGGACAGGTGCGACTCCCAGAGGCGGCCAGGAGAGAGCTGGGGTTCGTCCTGCAGTCCTTCCTGCCGCTCTCTGTTATTCCTGCCAACATCTAAAACTCGCTCTGGAGAAATGGCGGACAGTGGGAGGACAGGGGAACCCATTAAGTGGTATCTTGAGAGTGCCAAGGTCAGCCGGGCATGGCAGTGCTCGCCTGTAATCCCAGCTACTCGGAAGGTGGCGGCAGGAGGGTTGCAGGTTCCAGTCCAGCCCTAGCAAGGGCAGGAAGCGCGAAAAACAAAATGGCTCAAGTGGTAGAGTGAGGCCCTGGCTTCTGTTCCAGAAAAAGAAAGAGCGCCCAGGTCATTCAGGCCAAGATCCTGTCAGAACGGCGGTGCCGAGGAGCGGGTGGGGGTGATGTGTCCGTGTGCAGTGGTCACCTACGGCTGACCAACACACGGCCATCAAACTCGGCAGCGTCAACACAGCCATTCCTGGGTCAAGAGTTCGGGGCTCAGCCATTGGCTCTTCTGTTCCGCGTGGCGTCCATGCGGTCACCGGGGGCTCCCAGCTGCCCAGCATGGGCCTGGGGCTGCACTGAGGGGCCTTCCCATTGGGGACAACTGGAAACCTGGACTCAGATGGTGAGGCTGGACAGATGGGGGCACAGGATGTGAGACAGAAACAGAAACAAGCCTCCTATCAGTGACAACAACTAGAAACGCACAAACACCATTGTTTCTTTAAGCCTCACGCTCGCTCGCACTAAAACGAGGCCCTCCCCTCCATGTCACCTTGCCTCAGATGACCACTACCCAGCCCTGGGGACCTGGGGACGGGAGACACATTCCTGCCTGATGCACTGCACCCCATCTGTTTGAAAGGTGATCACAAAAAAATCACAAAAGCGGGTGGGCTGTGTCGCTCACGCCTATAATCCCAGCTACCTGGGGGGTGGAGGATTGTGGTGTGAGGCCAGCTTGAGGAGAAAAAGTTAGCACCATCCCATGTCCACCGGCATATCACCCGGCCACCAGGGGCAAAAATAGGACGGTTGTGGACTAGGCTGGCCCCCCGCAAAAATGCAAGACTCCCCAAAAAAATGGGCTGGAGGTATGGCTCGAGTGGTAGAGGCCTGAGTTCAAACCCCAGTACCAGAGACAGAGAGGGAGAGAGAGAGAGAGAGAGAAAGGAAGGAAGATGGATGGGTGGGTGGATGGGTGGACGGGTGGATGGATGGATGGACGGGTGGATGGATGGGTGGATGGGTGGATGGATGGGTGGATGGACGGGTGGATGGGTGGATGGACGGATGGACGGGTGGATGGATGGGTGGATGGGTGGACGGGTGGACGGGTGGATGGACGGGTGGACGGGTGGATGGACGGGTGGACGGGTGGGTGGACGGGTGGACGGGTGGGTGGACGGGTGGACGGGTGGGTGGATGGGTGGGTGGGTGGGTGGGTGGGTGGACGGGTGGACGGATGGGTGGACGGGTGGGTGGACGGGCGGATGGACGGGTGGACGGGTGGACGGGTGGATGGACGGGTGGATGGACGGGTGGATGGATGGGTGGACGGGTGGGTGGATGGGTGGACGGGTGGATGGATGGGTGGATGGGTGGATGGGTGGATGGGTGGATGGGTGGATGGGTGGACGGGTGGGTGGACGGGTGGACGGACGGGTGGACGGATGGGTGGATGGGTGGACGGGTGGACGGGTGGACGGGTGGACGGGTGGGTGGATGGGTGGATGGGTGGATGGGTGGGTGGGTGGGTGGATGGGTGGATGGGTGGATGGGTGGATGGGTGGGTGGATGGGTGGATGGATGGACGGGTGGGTGGATGGGTGGGTGGGTGGATGGATGGGTGGATGGGTGGGTGGGTGGGTGGATGGGTGGATGGGTGGATGGGTGGATGGGTGGATGGGTGGGTGGATGGGTGGATGGATGGATGGGTGGATGGATGGACGGGTGGGTGGATGGGTGGATGGATGGACGGGTGGGTGGATGGGTGGATGGGCGGATGGATGGGTGGGTGGATGGGTGGATGGATGGATGGGTGGATGGGTGGATGGGTGGATGGATGGGTGGATGGGTGGATGGATGGACGGGTGGATGGATGGACAGGTGGGTGGATGGGTGGATGGGTGGATGGGTGGATGGGTGGATGGGCGGATGGATGGGTGGGTGGATGGGTGGATGGATGGATGGGTGGATGGGTGGATGGGTGGGTGGATGGATGGATGGGTGGATGGATGGGTGGGTGGATGGATGGACGGGTGGGTGGATGGGTGGATGGGTGGATGGGTGGATGGGTGGATGGGTGGGTGGATGGGTGGATGGACGGGTGGATGGATAGATGGGTGGATGGACGGGTGGGTGGACGGGTGGGTGGATGGACGGGTGGGTGGATGGGTGGGTGGGTGGGTGGATGGGTGGACGGGTGGGTGGATGGACGGATGGGTGGACGGATGGGTGGACGGGTGGATGGACGGGTGGGTGGATGGGTGGATGGGTGGATGGGTGGATGGTGGATGGGTGGGTGGACGGGTGGATGGACGGGTGGATGGGTGGATGGGTGGATGGGTGGATGGGTGGATGGGTGGATGGATGGGTGGATGGGTGGATGGATGGGTGGGTGGATGGGTGGATGGTTGGATGGGTGGACGGGTGGATGGGTGGACGGGTGGATGGGTGGGTGGACGGGTGGGTGGGTGGGTGGATGGGTGGGTGGACGGGTGGGTGGACGGGTGGATGGGTGGGTGGGTGGGTGGGTGGGTGGATGGACGGGTGGGTGGACGGGTGGGTGGACGGGTGGGTGGGTGGGTGGACGGGTGGGTGGATGGGTGGGTGGGCGGGTGGATGGGTGGATGGGTGGGTGGATGGGTGGGTGGGTGGATGGGTGGGTGGATGGATGGGTGGATGGGTGGATGGGTGGGTGGACGGGTGGGTGGATGGGTGGGTGGACGGGTGGATGGACGGGTGGGTGGATGGATGGGTGGACGGGTGGATGGATGGATGGGTGGATGGATGGGTGGGTGGATGGATGGACGGGTGGATGGATGGGTGGATGGGTGGATGGGTGGATGGGTGGATGGGTGGATGGGTGGATGGGTGGGTGGATGGGTGGATGGGTGGATGGATGGATGGGTGGATGGATGGGTGGGTGGATGGATGGGTGGATGGGTGGGTGGGTGGATGGATGGGTGGATGGGTGGATGGATGGATGGGTGGATGGGTGGATGGGTGGGTGGATGGATGGATGGGTGGATGGATGGGTGGATGGGTGGATGGACGGGTGGATGGATGGGTGGATGAGTGGATGGGTGGATGGGTGGATGGGTGGATGGATGGGTGGGTGGATGGATGGGTGGATGGATGGGTGGATGGTTGGATGGGTGGATGGGTGGATGGGTGGGTGGATGGATGGGTGGACGGGTGGATGGATGGACGGGTGGATGGATGGGTGGGTGGATGGATGGAGGGGGGGTGGATGGATGGGTGGATGGGTGGTGGATGGGTGGATGGGTGGATGGATGGGTGGATGGGTGGATGGATGGGTGGAGGTGGATGGGTGGATGGGTGGATGGGTGGATGGGTGTGGTGGATGGGGTGGAGATTGGTGGATGGGTGGATGGATGGATGGGTGGATGGATGGGTGGGTGGATGGATGGGTGGATGGGTGGGTGGATGGGTGGATGGGTGGGTGGGGTGGGTGGATGGGTGGATGGGATGGATGGATGGATGGGTGGATGGGTGGATGGGTGGGTGGATGGATGGATGGGTGGATGGATGGGTGGATGGGATGGATGGACGGGATGGATGGGGATGGGTGGAGGAGTGGATGGGTGGATGGTGGGTGGATGGTGGGGATGGATGGATGGGGTGGATGGATGGTGGGTGGGTGGGTGGATGGATGGATGGGTGGATGGATGGGTGGATGGATGGGATGGGTGGATGGATGGATGGGTGGATGGATGGATGGATGGATGGATGGGTGGATGGTGGGTGGATGGGTGGGTGGGTGTGATGGGTGGGTGGATGGGTGGGTGGATGGATGGGTGGATGGATGGATGGTGGATGGGTGAGGGATGGTGGATGGGTGGATGGGTGGATGGGATGGTGGATGGGTGGATGGATGGAGGGTGGATGGGATGGTGGGTGGATGGGTGATGGGTGGATGGGTGGATGGGTGGATGGGTGGATGGGTGGATGGATGGGTGGATGGGTGGATGGGTGGATGGGTGGATGGGTGGATGGGTGGATGGGTGGTGGATGGGTGGATGGGTGGATGGGTGGATGGGTGGATGGTGGATGGGTGGATGGGATGGATGGGTGGGGGGTGGATGGGTGGATGGGTGGATGGGTGCGCATGGAAGTGGATGGGTGGGTGGGTGGATGGGTGGGTGGATGGGTGGGTGGATGGATGGGTGGATGGGTGGATGGGTGGGTGGAGGTGGATGGATGGGGGTGGATGGATGGATGGATGGATGGATGGGTGGATGGGTGGATGGGGTGGATGGGTGGATGGGTGGATGGATGGATGGATGGATGGGTGGATGGGTGGGTGGATGGATGGGATGGAGGGGGGGTGGATGGGTGGATGGATGGATGGGTGGATGGATGGGTGGATGAGTGGATGGGTGGATGGGTGGATGGGTGGGTGGATGGAGATGGATGGATGGATGGGTGGATGGATGGAGTGGGATGGTGGATGGATGGGTGGATGGTGGATGGGTGGGTGGATGGATGGGTGGATGGGTGGATGGGTGGGTGGATGGGTGGATGGGTGTGGATGGGTGGATGGGATGGAGTGGGTGGATGGGTGGATGGGTGGGTGGATGGATGGATGGGTGGATGGATGGATGGATGGGTGGATGGATGGATGGGTGGATGGATGGATGGGTGGATGGATGGATGGGTGGATGGGTGGATGGGTGGGTGGATGGATGGATGGGTGGATGGATGGGTGGATGGATGGATGGACGGGTGGATGGATGGGTGGATGAGTGGATGGGTGGATGGGTGGATGGGTGGATGGACGGGTGGATGGATGGATGGGTGGATGGATGGATGGGTGGATGGGTGGGTGGATGGATGGGTGGATGGGTGGATGGGTGGGTGGATGGATGGATGGGTGGATGGACGGGTGGATGGATGGACGGGTGGATGGATGGATGGGTGGATGGATGGGTGGATGGATGGACGGGTGGATGGATGGATGGGTGGATGGGTGGATGGGCGGGTGGATGGGTGGATGGACGGGTGGACGGGCGGACGGACGGGTGGACGGGCGGATGGACGGGCGGATGGATGGGTGGATGGGTGGATGGATGGATGGATGGGTGGATGGGTGGATGGTTGGATGGGTGTATGGGTGGATGGGTGGGTGGGTGGATGGGTGGATGGACGGGTGGACGGGCAGACGGACGGGTGGACGGGCGGATGGACGGGCGGATGGATGGGTGGATGGGTGGGTGGATGGATGGGTGGATGGATTGGTGGATGGTTGGATGGGTGTATGGGTGGATGGGTGGGTGGGTGGATGGGTGGATGGATGGGTGGGTGGATGGATGGGTGGATGGGTGGATGGGTGGGTGGGTGGGTGGATGGGTGGGTGGATGGGTGGATGGGTGGATGGGTGGATGGGTGGATGGGTGGGTGGGTGGATGGGTGGATGGGTGGATGGATGGGTGGGTGGGTGGATGGGTGGATGGGTAGATGGGTGGGTGGGTGGATGGGTGGATGAGGGGATGCTCCTGTCCCCCAGCCTCTTTGACCAGTGCCAGGCCTCTGTCCCCACCTGCCCCCCGTGGTGGGCACTAGTGAGTCTCCACCATGGCAACCAAGGCATCGGCAGAGTAAAGAGCTTTGATCCTGAGAAAAACGCAAACCCAACTCAGAGCCTCAATCCTGAAGCCCACGAGGCAGGACGAGCCAGGACCCAGCTGGCCTCCACCAGGCCCTCATGAACTGGAGGGAAGAGTTCAGCCCAGCCCCCCGAATCCAAGGGGTCTCACCCACGCCCCATCCAGGAGGCAGACAGAGGAGATGGCCGTGCTGTGGCAGAGGCCAGCAGGGCCTCTGATTTCCCTACACAGGCACCCCGGTGCCTCCGAGCAGATGGCCAGCTCGCTCTGGAAGGAGTAGGGGGACGAGCTGTGTCCCTCACCCCAGGGAGGCCTCTACATCCCTCCATTACAGATGACGAAACTGAGGTGAGGAAAGTGGCACTTATCTGCCCAGGGTCACCTACAGCGAGCCAGGTGTGGACAGCACAATCCCAGTCTCTCAGGAGCCAGGCCAAAGGCCACCGCGAGGGCCTGGGGGCCCAGGAGGGGGCTTCCTGAGACAGACCCTCACCAGGACCTTCCCTGTGCACCCAGCACTCCCCGGAGGCCGAGCAGGGGACTTCAGTGGCCACCTGGACCCTCCCCAAGCCGTCATCACCTGGGAACTGGAGTCAAACCAGGCTGTACCCCATGGTTCCCAGCACCTTCCTGGCTCCAAAACCAATCGTTTTCCGCTGCCTTGGCCCAGGCGACCTTCTTGATGTGGCTGTCAGTGTTAAAAGTGACCCTGTGTCTGCAGCCAGCCGTCCCTCCTCAGCCGGTCACAGGCCCCGAGTCCTGGCCCCGTGTGAGGCTCAGGCCTCCAAAGGGCTCTGTGGATGGCTCTGCACACGGCTGGTGACTGAGTCACCGCTGCTTCCCGGGAGCCGCGAGCCCAGCACACGTGGGACACATGGCCAGCTCTGGTCAAAAAAGGCATGGGACTTTGTCTACGCCACCGTCTTTCCCCTACTCCTCCACCTCCGCACCTTGGCCAGGCGGGAGTGGCCAGGCCACCAGGTGCAAGAAGCCTGAGGCCTGAGTGACAGAGACAAGCAGAGCCACCCAGGGCGACCTGTAGCCAGTCAGGAAGTTACACTTCGGTCCAGCATGGTGGTACACACCTATAATCCCAGTCCCAGGGAGGCAGAAGCAGGAGGAGCTCCACTTGGGCTACATAGTGAGCGTCTGTCCCAAAAAACCCAAGAGATCAGGAGGATTGCGGTTCAAAGCCAGTCCTGGGCAAATAATTCGGGAGACCCCATCTTGACAAATATCCTTCATTAAAAAAAGGGTTGGTGGAGTGGCTCAAGGTGAAGGCCCTGAGTTCAAATCCCAGTACCACACACACACACACAAACCAACAAAACAGCCACTAGTGTCTCTGGTTCGCACGGACACACACGTGTGTGGACACAGTTTGGGGTCACTCCCATTCAAAGTCACTCCCATTAAAAGGACACGGTACCCAGCTCCCAAAAGAAGCAGTGTCCAGCTCCAGAACCTGCTAAGCCGGGGCAGCTCCCACCCTGCATCCCACTCTCTCCCAGGTGGGCCAGGGGCAGGGTTCGGGGTGCACCTGTCTCTCTCCACCCGCCCGCCTGGGGCCTGTCCCCAAAGCCAGGCTCAGAGCCCACGAGAGAGGCCGGGCGCGGCCCGTGGCCCCCCGGGAGCGGCTTAGCCTCGACTCCCCGGGTCAGCCATGCCCAGCGCCTGCTCCATCAGCCAGATGGTGGCTTCAGTCGGCGAGAGAAACCTGACGCCGCTTCAAACCGATTTCACGGGGCCTCCCGCGAGCCCCGGTGGCTCCCGACAAGCCGATCTGTGGTGAATTAAACATGACAAAATTGTCCATTAGGAGGCTTCAGTGACCGGGCAGGCCGCGGCCACACGCTCAGGGCCACCTCGACCAGGGGGACAGCTCAGTGGACACAGAGAACCGGGTCCCAGTGAAGGGCAGCTGGGCCCGGGGCCGGGTGCCGTGCCAGCAGGCTGGGTTTTGTGTCAGCCATGGCCGGGCACCCTGCCAACCTGGCAGAGGGGACCCCACAGCCACATGGCCCCAAACAAAAATCCTGCCTTGGCCAGGCCACCCCCGGGCCTCCGTGCCGAAGGGACAGGCGTGAATGGCAGAGCCCCAGGCCCGCCCTGGCCCCGGAGTTCAGCGGGACACTTCTGGCCAGCAGTGTCCAAGGTCAGTTCCCCGATGTGACCTTTCCCCACCTGCACAGGAAGCCCCACAAGCCAGAGCCAGGCAGGGACCTTCCTGGTCCCCACCTCGCCAAGCCTGGCCTCTTGGCCTCAACCCCCTGACACCTACCCCAACTCATGGGCTGAGCTGTGCCCGCCATCTTGGAATTGGGGCTTTGGGAGGCCAACGTAGGACTCAGGGTTCCCCAGAGTGGGGGCCAGCCCATGCCATGCAGGGCCACACGGGGACACTCTGGGGTCAAGCGGGAAGGAGGACAAGAGAAGACAGACCGTGAGCTAGTGCCTTTAGCTAAGGTCAGCTGGTTTGAATAACCGCTGGACACAGGGCTACCGGGGTGTCCCCAGTTTGTGGTTCCTGGACCTGAGTGACGATGACAGGCAGAATTCGGACCCAGGACTGTGGGACCCAGGGAGGACGCAGACTCTGCTCACAGGGGACGGCCTGGTCCCCAGATATCGGCTGCCTGGAGGGCCGTCTCTTGCTGGCCTGGCTGGCAAGGCCACAAGGATGTCAGCGCCTCATGGAAGACAGAGAAGAAAAGCAGAACGAACGTGTCTGGGCCTCCCCAGGCCTTGGATTTCATTTTCCGATGAGAAACTAACGCTTTGGCCGGGTCCTGCCACCTCTGCCCGTTCTGCCCCCTCTGTGCTGGCCTGGCCTGCTCCTCCCTGCCAGGCTGTCCCCTGTGTGCCACCTCTGCACTGACCTTTCCTTCACCAGCAGGCGTGTGAAGACAGACCCCAGGCACACCCCGTGCTCAAAGCTTAGGGGGACTTTAAAATATCTCACCCGGGAAGCTCCGGGCCTAGATCTGTCCCCAACTGGGCGCAATTTCTCCAGAAGAGCAGCCCTGAAGTGCGGTGATGGCCTGGGTCACAGGTGCTCAGTGCCCACTACAAATCGCTTTCCAGAAGGGCCGACCTGGCTTCCAGCTCCTTCCATGACGTGGATGTTTCTGTTCTGTAGCTCCGAGACCTGGGGACACATGGTGTCCAGGGTGGGTCCTCTGAGCAAACACACAGCTCTCTGTCAAACACCATTGGTGGCACAAACAGTGAGACCCCATCTTAACTAGTAAAAAGCTGGGCACCATGGTGCACGCTGGTCATCCCAGCTATGCAGGGGAGCATAAATAGGGTCCAGCACCGCCTGAGCGTAAAAGCAAGACCCTTTTTACAAAATAATTCGGCTGCAGGTGTGTTCAAGTGGTAGAGCGCATGCCTAGCGAGCACAAGGTCCTGAGTTCAAACCCCAGGGCCACCAAAAACTGTTGACGAACCCACGGTCGACTCGCTTTGCACTCACTGTGCGCCTGGTGAACAGGATGGTGGTGGACTTGGAGCTCGGGGCTGGAAACGTCTGTGGCTCCTAGGATGACAGGAGAGGGGACCTCGGGGCTGAGTGTGGGGGCACAGCAAGGGGGTCTGGGAGCGTCAGGGGTCTGTGACCCCTCCACGACCAGCGTCTCACAGCACACTCCTCAGGTCGGGACCACCTGGGGAGCCACTCCTGTGCCCTCCTCGACATGTCCACTGTCAGCGAGGGTGACGGCTGGTCCCCCCAGCACCCCAGGACAAGCCGAGACCTCCAGGAGCACCCCGCATCTGCAGCACCGCCCTCTGCCCGCCCAGCTCAGCCCTCTCCCCGGGACCCCCTGTTCCTCACGGCAGACACTGCGCGTTTTGCAGCAAGGAGAGTGGTCACCCTCCCAAAGCCAGAGAGATCTGTCACCCCACTTTGTCCCCTGTCCAAGGATAGAGGGAGGGAGGAAGGAAGGATGGATAAAGAATGGATGGATGGGTGGACGGGCGGGTGGACAGGCGGGCAGGTGGATGGACGGATGGGTGGACGGGTGGATGGACGGGTGGGTGGATGGATGGGTGGATGGATGTGTGGATGGGTGGATGGGTGGATGGGTGGGTGGGTGGGTGGGTGGGTGGGTGGGTGGGTGGGTGGATGGGTGGGTGGGTGGGTGGGTGTGTGTGTGGGTGGATGGATGGGTGGGTGGGTGGGTGGATGGGTGGATGGGTGGATGGGTGGGTGGGTGGATGGGTGCGGGGGTGGACAGGTTGGTAGATGGGTGGACGGGTGGGGGAGGGTGGGTGGATGAAATCTGAACCCATGGAAAAGACTGAAGGACACAGAGGACAAGGGAGTCAGGACACTGTGGTTCTCCGGGGACTGAGGCAAAGTGTCCAAGTGAGCAGAGACACCAGGCCGGCTCTGTCAGCCCCGGCTGGTTTCTGACACACTGAAGGCCATGGGCACGGGGGACTGTCACCTGAAGCTTCACCTGTGTGGCTGATAAAGACCATTGTTTATTTTATAATTTTTAAATTCTTATTTCAAAATATTTTCTAATAAAAAGTTGCAAAGAGCACCCTGTGTCCCCTTCCCCACCATGTTCTCTCATGGTCAGCAGTGCCTGTGGCCAACTGCCCTCAGCGTCCTCTTCCCGTGTCCATGGTACAAACCCCCACCATGGCCACCTCCAAGCTGACACATGTAACATGGACGTCCAGGCGTCCTGAGCGGCCCTAGCCCACAGCAGGACAACACAGACACCGGGCTTCCTGTCAGCCACCCCGTTTGTCCATGTCTTCCTCCAGGACCTGGCACTAAGGCAGTCAGTGTCACACCTCGTTCTGGGACAGTGCCTCAGTCTCTGTCCTTTGTCACAATGACTGGGCCAGCAGGAGCCTCATAGACATGACCCGGAGTCTTCCTGGGGATCACAGTACTGCTGGATGGCCGCCCTGTCCCCAGTGATGTCACCTTGGCATTTCCGTATGTAGATGAGCACTGAGTTTCTCCAGGGATGTTTTTATTGGTAATTAATGTGCATTTTCAGCCTTAAAAGTCAAGACATTCTTGTGTCTGTGTGTGGCGGGAATGGGATTTGAACTCAGGGCCTAGTGCTTGCTAGGCCGGTGCTCTACCAGTTGAGCCATTCCACCAGCCCTTTATGTTGTTATTTTTGAGATGGGGTCTCCCATTACAGCCAGGCCAAACTGGGCCGTTCTCCCATTTGTGCTGGGATGGCAGACATGAACCACTATACCTAATATTGGTTGAGATGGGGTCTTACGAACTTTTTGCTCAGACTGACCTCACACCTCAGTCCTCCCAATCTCTGCCTCCCAAGTAGCTGGGATTACAGGTCTGAGCCACTGTGCCTGGCCTAAGCCACCATGCTACCACATGGGTGAGACGTGAGAAATGAACCAGACACAGAGTGTGAATGTCCCTAAAGGTCCCTGCAGTGTCCCTTGAAATTCAGGGGTGAGGATCGTGCATTTTTGTCACGTGCACTTTACCATGACAAAAATGTTTTAAAAAATCGAGCCCGGCACGGTAGCTCACGGCTATAATCCCAGTATGCAGGAGGCAGAGGCTGAGCCAGCCAGGGCAAAAATTGAGACCCTACCTGACAAATAATGGAGGTGAAAAGGGCTCGTAGCTGAGTGGCTCAAGTGGTAGAGCGCCTGCCCAGCAAGCCTGAGGTCCTGAGTTCAAATCCCAGCACCACCAAAAAAGAAAAGTCAATCACACCCTGGGGAGAGTCCCTGACACCGTCCCTTCCTCCTCACGCTTTTGGACCTGGTTTTCCTGCCCTGCTGTCTTCCACCTCACCTCAGTGTCCACGCTTCCTTCTCAGGCCCCCAAGGACCATGGGTGACAGGGACCTGGACCAAGAGCAGCGACGGTCACCCGCTCTGGGTTCTGCCATTGTGGCCTGTTGCTGGCCATGTCCACGGTGCATGGCCGGAAAACACGTTTAGAACCGTCCCAGTGATTCTCCACCCCTCCCGCCTGTTCTCTTTGTAGCAGCAGCCTGGACAGAGATGGACAGACAGATGGACAGAGGATGGACAGACAGACAGGTGGTGCCTCCTGTCCTCTGCAGCCGTCTCTGGGCCTCTTCTGCTTCCCCAGCCTTCAAACGTCAGCCATTCATCACTGCCCCCAAACGAACAGGGAGCCGGCGCCCAGGTGATGAACGGCCCCAGGACCCCAGGCCCCTCCCCACGGTCAGCGACGTCCCTGGGGCCTGAGTGAGGCTCTGTCTGTGACAGGCGTGACGCTGGCCGTGCACCTTGTGGTCTCATCTTCTGCCTGTCTGGGCCCCAGCCCGCCTCCTGTCTTCCCAGCAGCCTTGAGGGGCGGGGACACGGTGGACAGGGGACTGGGGAGGTCAGCCCATTATCGAGGGGAAAGAGGCCCCGGGGACAATTCACTTATCCGGTACACCTTTGCCTGGACTCTTCCCCTGTGGCCACGCTGTCCCCAGGCCACTGGGGACAGTAGAGGACTGTCAGAGTCACCAAGGGACTCCCAGAATCCTGGCCTGGACACTCTGTGGGCGTCAGGCATGGAGGCCTCCACCCAGCGTCCATGTGTCCATGCGTCCTTGCAGACAGAGCTGGAGGCGCAGAGCCCCGGGCTGTGCAGGCTCCCAAGATCAGGTGTCACCGAGGGCAGGCGGGGGAGGGCCGGGTCACCCGGCGTCCATGAGAACTTCCCAGAGTGTCCCTTCTCACCTGCCTCTGTCCCTCCTCCTGTGTTGCTGTCCCTCCCCCCGCACCCCCCGCCCTGTCCCCTGCCGCCCAGAAACCCCCATACTGCCCAAGCACAGTCCAGCAAGAGGTGGCCGGCTGGTCCCAGCAGACAGGCCCGGGGTGACAGGGGCTGCCGGGGTCCCCAGAACACAGAAGGGCAGGGGACAGGAGGCTGGCACCTCTGTGACCTTGGGCAGGTCCCCGACACCGCCTGGGCCGGGCTCTCCCGTCTGGAAAACGTAACTGTGCCCAGGTGGTCTGCGGTCTCCTGGGCTCCTGTCCCCCAAGGCCACTGCTGGTTACCTAGGGCACCGACGGCGCAAATCCTCATGTTCCCTGGGCCTCAGTTTCCCCATCTGTAAACTGGGATCAAGAGTCTGTTCTTGGGCCCTCAGGGAGTCGAGACACAAAGGGAGGACATAGGGGAGCCGGGGGACTTCCCGGGGTCACAGGCTTGCAGGGCAGATCTCCAAAGCCCCCCGTCTGCGCCCGGCTCCAGCTGACCTGGGCCGCGCGCCCGCCTCGCCGTCCCCCAACTCCCCCAGATGAAAAGCTGGCCGGTGTTGTTTTGGGGACAGGCGGTAATCTCCTGGAACGAAGCCAGGGGTCAAGGGTCAGGAAGGCGAGGACAGGGCGGGCGCTGGCAGCCTGCGGGGGGCTGGGAGCCGGCGCCTGGGGGCCCTGACCCCTGTGAAGCTGCCCAGCATGGAACTCGAGGAGTTCCGTCTGCCGTGTCCTCACTGTCCCTTCCAGCAGCCTGTGGCCACCACTCCTGAAGACAAAGCCTTAAGGGAAGGGACACCTGACCCGGGGCTGGTTACGCCTCAGGAACAGCTGGACCCAGGTGGACAGATGTGACCACCTGCCTGGCAACCCCTGCAGACAGCTCAGCACTGAGGCCCAGGGAGGGGACTCCACAGAGACTCCAGGGTCCCAGCAGCGTCCACAGGAGAGGGGACGTCGTGTGGGACGGTCCCCAGCATACCCACTTCCTCTCCAGCTCAGCCTGGATCCACGGCTGCATCTGCAGCGTCTGCTTGGTCCATAGGTCTTTGGGATTTTTGGTTTTGGTGGCACTGGGGTTTGAACTCGAGGCCTTGGGTTGAGCCACTCCACCAGTCCCCCCTTTTTGTTTTGTTTTGGTTTTTTTTTTTTTGCTTTAGTTATTTTTGAGATGGGGTCTTCTTGCTTTGTGCTCAGGCCGGCCCGGACCCCATCCGTCTGTACTTCCCACCCAGCTGGGATTACAGACGTGAAGCACCACACCCAAGGCTGTTCTTGCTGAGATGGGGTCCTGGGAACTTTTTGCCTAAGCTGGGCTCCTACTGAGGTCCGCCCCATCTCTGTCTCCAGAGTAGCTGGGATTACAGGGGTGAGCCACAGTGCCCGGCTGGGCTGTGACATTTTTCAGAAGGGCTGGTCCACCTGTCTCCCCAGTCCTGTGCTGGACGCCCCGCCCTGAGGATGGGTCAGCACCCCAGGCCGGTCCAGCCCAGTTGGGTTCCTGTGTCCCTCCCTGCTCCGCCCGAACCGAGCCCTGGGCGGCATCTCACCTGGACCAGGAGTGACAAGCCTGGGCCCTAGGGTAGCCGGGGACCTCCTGGGGACACGGGGACAGGGGACCCTCCCTCGGGCCTCCATGACTATGGCTTTCCTCCCCACCCACGGCCGGCTGTGCCACCGTCTGTCTGTCCCCACTGAGCTGAGCCCAGGGGAGAGGTCGGGGACAGCATCCTGGTGGCCTGGTCACCGACGCTCCTCGCTGCCACCCCACCCTGGTCCGCGGGGCGCTGTCACCGTGTGCCATGCCGGGGACGGGGCTGGTGACGGCTAATTGATTTTACGGGCGGCGGCGGAAGGACAGACGCTATTTAACGGCTGTGATCAGCCGCGCACGGCCGCTCGGAAACAAATTCCCCGCGCTCAGCAAACGAGGAGCAAACGAGGCGCCACGGGCGGGGGACGCGGGGACGTGGCGCGAATGTCTGTACCTCGCGATCACCCCGCGCAACGTCCCCTCGGGCGGAACGGGCCTGATGGCTCCAGCACCCCACAGAGGACGGACGGACGGACACTGTGTCCCCCCATCACTGCCACTATCGGGAGGGACCCTGACCTTCCCGCCGGCACGGCTGTCACACAAAGTCAGCCTAGGAATGGGTGACAGCTCGCTGCGGTGTTCTGGGCCAGACCTGCAGCTCTGTCTGTCTGTCCCTTTCCTCCTTGGGCTCCCCCATCCGGCCATGGCGTCCCCTCCCCGCCGCCCCCCGAGGCCAGCGGTGCGGCTGACGGGATTTATTGGGAGGAGGGTGGCGGCCAGCTGTCGTCCATCTCTTCCAAGGACAGGACAGCAGGACAGCAAGAAGCCAGCTCAAGTTACCTGGCGGGATTGGGGCTCCTCCCTGGAGAGGCCGGGGGAGCGGGGACGGTCCTTGTCCCCTTGGTTTTGGCGTGGGGGGGGTGACACCCTCCGAGTGACCTTTCTGGCAAAGGCGGCTGGGAGGGGGAATCCCTGTGTCCACCTGGGGCTAAACGGAGGCCTCAGGGCTGTGTCCCCAGGACCGGGCCGTCGTGGTGGGGCCTGAGCACAGCCGTCCCCATCCCCGTCCCGGCCGAAGGCTCGGGGCGCTGTTTGTTTTCCTTCCTGGGGACGCGGTGGCAGTGCGTTGGTGGCAGTGCGTTCGTTACTCACTGCTAACGAGCGCCGCCCACCGCTAAGTGGGGTTCGGGGTCGGGGCGACCGTTTTCCTCACGCCCTGTTTTTAAGGAAAATATTCCCGGACACGGTGACACATAAATCAGGGGGGCCAGGGATCTGGAGACGTGAGTGACCGCGGCCTGCAGATGACAGGGAGAGAGCAGGTGACGTGGCCAAGCTGACCAGTCCCCCCCCCGCCAGGGTTGGGGACAGGGACACTGAGCCCCCGATGCCCCCGAGGCCCCGGGACCCAGGTGGCCCAGTTTTGGGCCTGGCCAATGAGCCCAGAAATCGATCTGCCACACGGCTGTGACTGTCTCTTCTGTCCCATCCCAGATACGAGAGCCAGGGGACGGCGGCCACATCTGGTCCTCTGTGTCCCCAGCAAGCAGCTCGGGCCTGGGGCTGAGGAGCAGCGTGGTCGGGGACGACTGCGCTCGCTGGGTCGGGCGGCCGGCTGGGGGACCAGAGGCCGCGGCCCTGGATCGTTCCACTTGTCCTGGCTGTCACCCCCAAAAGTCCATCTGCTGGCGTGGCCGAGGACACCTGGCCTTGCTTACAAGAGGCACTGATGGCTCTGCCCTTGGCTCAGAGCCCGATGTCCTGTTAATCCACACCACGGGCCTGACTCTTGACCAAGTGCCCGCCACGTGGCTGTGACCAGGGCGCGGCCTCGGATAGCTGGCCTCCCGGCCTCAGTGGGGACGACTGTGTTCGAGGCACCCGGGCCGGGGCTCACGGGGCCTGGAGGAGAGGCCATCTCGTCCAGGGGGCAGGGGAGGGAGGGTGTCCCCTGTCCGGCTCACATGCACTTGTGTCAGGGACTCACAGTTCAGGGGTCAGTCCCACGGCTGCCCAGGGACACACGTGCACACATAGCGCCACTGACCCATAACTCACTGACCCGCAAAGATGGACCTCATTCTCACTATAGTGTAAATGACCACGCACGCCTCCTTCCTTTGATGGGCCTGGACTACAGGAGGGACAGAATGTGTGGTCTGAGGCTGGCACCCGAGTTTGGGGGGCAGCTTCCCAAATCCTCACCAACCCCAGGCCCATGGGCAGCACCAGAGCATTCAGAGTCCCTCCTGCTGCCCACCTCTGCCATAGGAAAGGAGTCTTGGGTAGTCATTGACACTATAGTGAGAATGGGCTCCATCATGGTCACCTTCCTGGGACAGTGACCTTGCCTCCGGCTGTAGATATGGAGTGGAGTCTTAGACAAGGTTGAAGACAGAAGGTCACCTTGCCGCGGCCACCCTCTGCCCATCTGGTCCCTGACTCCTGCCATCCTCAAGGGAGCCGAGGGTGTCCAGCAAACCAGTGCCAGGTCCAGCGGAAGCCAAAGTTTCCTGGGGGGCCAGCGTGACATGGTGCGGGCAGGCTCTCGGGGATGACACGCACACTGTCCTCTCAGGACCGTATTTCACATTTCACAACGTCCACTGCGTTTTCTGTTCGGGTTTACAAGAAAATCTGAATTTAACGTCAACCTGGGTGACATTGCTGGTGCTCGGGCTTTTCCCCATCAGGACCCTCAGACCCACGCCAGCCCAGCTGTGTCCACCTCGGGGCGAGGACAGGCAGGGAGGGCACCTAGCCTCCTGTGACTCAGTTTCCTCAAAGGACATCTCTGGCCGAGACCTCGCCCCGATCCCAAGGCTGAGGAGAGACACAGCTGGTGTGGCTGCGCTGCTGGCTGTGTCTTGACCGAGGGATGTCCACACCTCATCCAGGCCCACCTGTCCCCACGGCTCCACCTCGTGGTTCTTCTGTGGGCTCCGTCCCAGGTCCACTCCATCCCTCACACAGGCCACTTTGCCTGGGGTCCCTCGGCCCCTCCAGGTGGCCCCAGCTGTCCCCTGGGCCCGTGGGAGAGATGGTGGGTGTCCATGCCAGGCCTCTGTCCAGCGATGGCCTCCCCTGGCCTCTGTACGGCTGAGCCGTGGGTGTTTGGGGGAGCCCGGGCTCTGACCCCAGATGGACACCAAGGCGGCCTGTGTCCACTTGCTTCCTTTGGGTTTTTTTTTGTGTGTGTGGTACTGGACTTTGAACTCAGGGCCTCCACCTTGAGCCAGTCCACCAGTCCTTTTTGGTGATGGGTTTTTACTGCGTGGGTCTCATGAACTATTTCCTGGGCTGGCTTTGAACCCTCCTGAGTAGCTGGGATTACAGGCATGAGCCACAGCGCCCAGCTACTTTTTTTGGTAGCCCTGGGATTTGAACTCGGGCCTCGTATCTGCTAGCCAGGCCTCCGGCCCTTTTTACTTTATTTTCACCTAGGCCGACCTGGAGCCCAATCTTCCTATTTACGCTCCTGTGTGGCTAGGATGGCAGGCCTGCACTGCCATACCCAGCCATTGGTTGAGATGGGGTCTCTGGCCGTAACCCACTGGGATCACAGACATGAGCACCGCACAGGACAGTCACGGAGTCTTTCTTAACACGAGGCTCCAGAAAGTTCTCAATTAAAAACGGGAAAACAGCCGGGCGCCATGGCTCCCACCTGTAATCCCAGCTACTAAATACCCATCCCACGTTCCTGGCCTGGCTTTCTGGGCTCTGGCCTGAGTCACACCACTGTCACCAGCCACCAGTGCCCTGTGCCTGGCCTGGTCACCGAAGCCATGCCTTGGGTCCAGCTGCCCAGATGGACCCTGCACAGAGCCTCTGGGGAGGGCACTGGGCAGTGGGAAGAGGGTGGAACAGGTGGCTTTTCACCCCGTAGAGGCCCCTAGGCCGCACGCCATCCCCTAACGGTAGTAAAAAAGGAACTAACACTCACTTGTGTCTGGAGAGAGGCCAGAGGCAGCTCAGGACTCAGAAGGTTAACAACTGACTGCAATTTGACTCTGAGCTTCCTCGGGGCCAAGGCAAAAATGGAAACACACTCCATGGTGACACGGCAATGGTGTCCCTGGTCTCCAGGCCTGCGAAATTTCCGGCCCCAGCACCGCAGGACGGATCTCCCGGGCTGCGGCAGGCAGTCTCCGGCTGTGCCGTGCTGCGGAGTGGACACTGGCCCTGCCCGCCCAGTGGCGGCAAGCGGGGCGGAGGCCGCGCTCGGCTGCCAGGCGCTGTCACCGGGTGAGTGAATCAGCACGAGGATTTCATCAGCCACAAATCGGATGGAGACGGAGGCTCAGGGGTCCAGCGGAGGCCAGCGTGGTCCCTGGGGGCGGAGGGCACCCAGAGTTGTCCTGACCCAGGTCAGAGTGGGGATGACACCTGGGGGCCAGGGCAAGGGGATGGGGACACGAGAGTGGCCATTGCTGGAGACTCCCGGCAGGGACGCTGGGAAAAACCAGTCCAGGCTTCTCGGCCTCTGTGACAGACAAAGGGGTGACAGTCCGGGAGGCACACAACCTCCGGACTTCCCTGGGGTGCAGCACGGGGGACCCCGGTTCATGTGGGGACACAATGGTCGCACACGGAGCTCTATGGGGACCCCCTTTCTCTCAGCCTCGGTGTCCCCTTGTGTGACTCAGCGATCACCATGGCAGTGGGGGGGGGTGACTCGGGCTGGTGACAGTGGGGCCTGGCCACCTCCAGCTGTGCAAACTGTCACATGAGGGGGGCGGGGGGCCTGCGAGGGCCACCAACCCGCCCGTCACCGTGACAACGGCAGTGGCAGCGAAAGGCAGCTGGCTGCTCCTGGAAGCCACCGTGGTGTGTTTGTGACTGTTGTGTGACACCCACAAAGCCACCCGGCTTGCTTCCAGATGCAGTTCCCCGAGCGACTGAGCGAGAGAGAGCGAGAGAGATGCCAGCCTCTCTCTGCCAACCTCCAGGGTGGCACCGCGGTTCCAAAATATCATTACACCATTTCTCAGCGCGCTCGCTCTCTCTCTCTCTCTCTCTCTCTCTCTCTCTCTCAGAGGATAAATTTGTGGAGCAGCGGCAATTACCGCCGGTTGATGTGCGTAACGACGGAGCCGCGCAAACTGGAACTGACACCTCGGAGAAGAGCAAGGAGGGGACAAAACAAACAAAGGCCCCGCCAGGGATGCTAATGCCCCGTTTTGTCCCCTTGACGAGGGATCCAGGGGACCGTGGGGTGGGGGACGCGGGGACGGCCAGACGGCTCCTAAGCACCGATCAATTACGTCTGCGACAAGCGGTGTCACACACGATTCGCGGTGTCACTGTCACGCTCGCGGTAACCATTTAAGAAGCCGCGCTCGTGCGCGATAAGGAATCAGCCGCGTCCGCGTTCGGGGGAGAAAGAGAGCGACCGCCGCGAGTGACAGGTCCCCGAGATTGCCAGCAGCGGACGCCCCGTCTGGAGTCTGTCACAGACCCACAAGTATTTATTTCAAATGGGTCCCCCGCCCCCGCCCCGCCACCGCCACCCGCAACTCTGTCACCTCCGCCACCACCGTCCCGCTCACAGCCCGGACGTGAAAATCAACTGTCACTCTCCATTTGCAGCTGTACAAGCTGGAAATAAAGAGGATTTTAGGTTAAATTGTCACTTAACAGAATTCAAATAGGAACGAGAACGGCTCTCGCGCTGTGGTAGACAGGGTCGCTCCTGGCTTTGGAGGGTGGAAAGGGACCTCGGGGACAAGGGGACGGACAGACAGATGTGCAGGCCGGCCGGGCGAGGCGGGGCCCAGGCTGGGCCTGCAGGTTGTCCCCAGGGTGACACTGGGGCTAACTGGACCCCAGGCAGGAGCTAATGGACCCGTGGCTGGCGTCACCCACGCCTGGCTAGCGTGCCCACTTGGTGACTTCTCGTGCGTGGCCGGGAGGAGGGAGGACGTCCTTGGGTGACCGGGACAGGGGACCGTGACTCCTGGGGCTCTGCTAGATGTCCGTGGCAGGGTCCCAGCTCGGGGGGACGAGGATACTCGGGGAGCCCCCGTCCCCTCCCTTCCTCCCCCTGCCACCAGCCCCACCCCCGTGCCATGGAGCCAGGCCCTCTGCGGGGGGCGTGTGGCCTGCCATATTGAATTACCGGGCACACGAGGGACCGAGTGGCCCTGGCAGAGGGACAGGAGGCGGCCGCTGGCTTCTCCAGGACAACCGGTGCACTCGCCGTCTGGCTTCTCTGCATTTTCCAGAAGCGGAGGCTCCTTGGCACCACGAGCCGGCGGGCAGGGCTGTCACCCCCGGGAGGCCAGCGGACAGCGAGGAGGAGGCCACCGGCCTCCATCGCAGGCCGGGAAGAGCCTGGACTTGGGAGCCAGGGCGCCACGCGGGACTCCCGCCTGTTCGGTGGGGATGAGAGAGAGGTCAGCGTCACGGATAAAGTGACCGTCCAGTAGCTGGGCGGACATGACGGGGTCGAGGCCGAAACCCCACAGCCGTGCACTCCGCTCACGACCCTGTGAGCCTGGGAAATGGAGGCTGGGACACCGTGGAGGCCCTGCAGGAGCCAGCGATGTCCCCGACCACTCCCGCCCAGAATCTCCCGTCCACCACTGTCAATCCGTCCAGCCATGAGGGCCGGGCTCCCCTGGGTGGCAGCCGTGTCCCCAGACGCCCACGTAGGACCTCAGGTCCATCCCCAGGCCGGGCTGGCCGAGCGGGCAAGGGAGGAGCCGCTCGGGGGCTCTGCCCGTCCACCGAGAGGACGGGATCGAGGCCGGCAGCTGCCCAGGCTGGTGGACGCTGGTCCTGGCACAGGGGACGGAGCCATGGTGGGGTGGGGACGTCGGGAGAGGCAGGAGTCACACCAGATGGGAAGCAGAGCTGAGCGTCCAGTCACGGCCACGTGGCGTCCCCTGGGGCCGGCTGGGCAGGCAGCCCGTGCTCTCTGTCGAGTGGAGAGAGAGAGAGAGAGAGAGAGAGAGAGAGAGAGATGGAGCGGGCCTGGGCCGCCTCGGCCTGGACAGGCCCTCTGCCCCCCCCACGGGCAGACAGACAGCGTCCCTTGCTCACTGCCCCTCCCATGGTCTCCCATGAAGCCCGTTAGACCCAGGAGGAAACTGAGGCCCAGGGAGGTCGAGGAGCCCAGGGACAGGTCCTGCCCCTCACCCGGAGCCTGCTGGTCCCGTAATAATTCAAACATTTTAAATTATTTTGAGGTTTGACCTCAGGGCCGTCACCTTGAGTCGCTCCACCAGCCCCGTTTTGTGATGGTTTTTTTGAGACAGGGTCTCTATTTGCCCAGGCTGGCCTCGAACCGTGATCCTCCTGATCTCAGCCTCCCGAGTAGCTGGGATTACAGGCGGGAGCCACGGTGCCCGGCCATGGCTTTTGTTTGTTTTTTGTTTTGTTCTTGACGTGCTGAATCTTCTTCCATTTTTAACAGAAATCACAGTTCCCGGGAGCCCACGAGGCTGTGGGGGAGCTCATCCATGAAAACACACCTCTTCCCTGCCTCTGGTCCCCGTGTCCCCTCCCTCTAAATAAATGGCTTCACCGCCCCTCCCCAGCCCCCAGCCGCAGCACCTACTTCCAGAAATCCTTTTTAAAAGGCCACCTGGGGTCACAGCGCTCCCATCTGAAGCCCTCCCGAGTCCCGAGTCCCCGTTACACTCAGCTCAGATGCCCACGCCTGGCCGACCTCGTCTCCTTCGTCTCCCTGTCCTGCTGTGCTGGCTGGGAACGCCGGGCTCCGGCCCCTCAGGGCCTTTGCACACCGTCCAGCTCCTTCCTGCCTGCTCAGTGTCACCTGAGAGCCCTCCACCCGTGCACCTCATCTTCCTGTCCCCCTCTGTCTCCGTCACACACTGAGTGCCCCCTGAGCACACCATCCATGCTCGCTGAGGCCCCGGACACGGCCAGACCCAGGAAGGCCTCAAAAATGTTTGCTGAATGACTGCAAAAAACCAGCTCACAGTGTGTGTCAGCAGGAGGACGAGTTGAGGGACTGACCTGGGGGCTGGGCTTGGGGTGAGGTGGGGGACAGGCTGAGCCGGGAGGTGTCACATGGGGACCCAGAGAGACCGTGACTGTGGCCAGGAAGGAGGGGTGCAGGTGACAACGACAGAATCCCCGACCTGGAGGCAGAATTTGAACCCAAACCTCAGTGCCCTGTCCTTCCCTGGGACACCCAGGGTGCAGCTGGACAGGGCTCCTGCACCAGGGCCTGGCACCACCTGCGCCCTGGCAGGACCTGGCTGCAGACGAGGCCCCCGAGGCCAGCGGGGACGGTGGGGGGCCCCGCCTCCCCCTAAAGAAAGCCTGCGGTTTATTGACTGAATGCTGGAATCGATCCTTAAGAGCTTTTTGTGGAGCCGAGCCCCGCGCTCCGGCTCCTTCCCCATAAATTTCCATCTGGGCCTCCTCCGTGAGCTGGCCGCTGACCCACCGGGACAAGTGTCCTCCCCCAACCGCACCGTGCAGACCCAGGGGGCCACTGGCCCCTCCTCTCGGCTGTCCCCGAGTCATGTTGTCCCCAGCTTTGGGGACTTTGCACCAGCTGCCCCTCCCCCCGCCCGGGGCACGGGCCTTGATTAGGATTTGAACTCGGGTCCTCGCACTTGCTGGGCAGGTGCTGTCCAGCCCTTTAGATTTTAGTTTTTAAGTTGGGGTCACACTAACTGCCCAGGGTGGCCTTGAACTCTCAGTCCTCCTCCCTCTGCCTCCCCCCTAGCTGGGATTACAGCAGGGCCCCGCCATGCCCGGCCGAACCTACCACTTTTCAGGCCCAGCCCAAGTGGCGCCCCCTTGTCCACCAAGCCGAGGTGTCCCCCCAGGCCTCGGCCCGTTTCAGGTCCAGTGGCCGGGAGTGGTGTGCTCGGGTCAGCTCCAGATCTGGCGGTCCTTAAAGGTCCAGCTGCACAGTGGAGGCTGCAGAGGTGCGGACACCGGGTCCAGAGCCTTCAGGTACACTGACGAGGCCAGTGGTGACCAGGTCTGACCCCAGGTCCCCAGGTGGCCTGTGTCACCCCAGAAACTCTGAGCAGCAGAACTGGACCCCGGGCAGCAACCAGGACAGGGAACTGTCTTCCTGTTCCCCTGGGGTCCCCGGACCTCAGCCTCCCCTGACGAAACCCCAACCCTTATCCGCCCCACAGTGGCCGGTGGCCATGTGGCCTCTTTGGGAGGCCTTTCCTGACCTGGTGGCCCCCCTGACCACGTCTCCTGCCCCGTCCCCTCCACTTGTCCCCTGTTCACTCCTGAGCAGAACCAGGAGGGAAAAGACACTGCAGACAGAGCCAGAGTCCTGGTTTTGCTTCTCACGTTTTATTTTCAAATTGAAAACTTTAACACAGTCTGTGAACGGGGTTCAGACGCAGACTCCCGACCGCTCACAGCCCGGCTCCGGTCGTCAGAAGACCGGGACAGCCGGTGACCCCAGCTGATGGGAGGACAGGCCGGTGTGGTCCGTCCCTGGCTGGAATATTACTCGGCCATGAACAGAGATGGACTGCGACACGCACAGGGCCTCCTCTTTGAGGGGCACAAATGTGACAGCACAGGTGTGGCCGTCGGTGGGTTTAGTGCTGCTGAGTTTTGCAGTTTATTCTACGCTTAGGAGTTTTTGGGTGCTGGGGACTGGACCCGAGGCCTTATTTGTGCCAGGCGAGGGCTCTGCCTCTGAGCTACATGCGCAGCTCCATGGTTCCCTCCTCCTTCCTGCCTTTCAGGGTTTTTTGTCTGCTTGTGCTTTGGGTATTTTTGGGGCAGCACTGGGATTTGAACTCAGGGCCTCAGGCTTGCCAGGCAGGCACTTTTCTACCCTTTCTGTTTGAGCCACTCCACCAGTCCTTGTTTTTTTGGTGATTTTTTTTTTTCAAGATCGGGCCTGGCTTTGAACCGCGTTCCTTCTGACCTCTGTCTCCTGAGAAGCTGGGATTACAGGCGTGAGCCACGGCACCCGGCTCAACTCTGCCATCTTAGGCCCATCTCCTGCGTGCCTTGGTTTCCCCATCTGTCAAATGGTCGGTCACACACCCACTCCGAGTCCCAGTGGCCAGCTCACCGGCCTGTCCCCCCTCCAGCCAGGGCCCGCCCCCTCCCCACTGAGAGTCCCGGGCGGTGAGCGCGGCGCGGCCGGGGCTGGCGGAGGCGGTGGCGGAGGCCATGGCGGAGGCGGGCGGAGGGGACGGTTGATAACGATAATTAGCCTGAAATTGGTGAAGATTTACAGCGCGGCCGGGGAAGGGGGGCGCGGGGCCGGGGCCAGGGGCGTCTAATGGACCCGTCAGCTCCGCGCAGCTGCTCAGCGGGCCGAGGCGGGTCACCCGGCCTGGCGCCGGCCGCACAAAGCACTTCAATTTCTTCAGGAAATGTATCAATTTAAGTGACTTGAGCGGCACACTGCAAACCTAATGAATCCACACTCAATTTTCCGCCACGCTGCTCCCAGGACTGTCGGAAACAATGTCTGCAGTCGGAGGTGACCGGGTGGCCGCGATGGGCCGCTGGGAGCCCCGTCCCTCTTCCCCTCCTGTCCCCGCCCGTCCCCTCCCCGCCAGGGTCAGTGCAGACCGAGGGACTGGGCGGTGACAGCCAGCCTGCTCTCTCCCTAACCATGGTGTCCTTACAGGTAAATTGGCCTGTGCTCCGGGGTGCTAATTGGGTGAGAAGAGATAATACAGACCGCTGTCCCTGTCCCCCGCTGTCCCCGGCCAGGGACGGGAGGGGACTAAGTAGCCACCATGCTTGATGTCAGGCGAGGCCGAGCTGACAACTCTGGTGACACAGCCACAACTCTGCTGAGAAGAGAAGGGTCCTGGTGGCCTCTTCTGGTGGCCGGATGGGAGGTGACCACTGCCCAGGGAACAGGACGCAGCCCGGAGCACGAGGGCATTTTTCTCTTCGGTGGCGGGCGGTGCCGGGTCCCCAGGGTGGGGGACCAGGGTGGGCACAGATGGCACGGGAGTCCCCACCCCCTGTCCCGAGCTGCAGGACCCGGGCTCACTGTGGGGGACGTCCACCCCCTCTGTGGCCTCCTTCCACACGTGGCCGGGCGTCTGCAGAGACCCCACGATGGACGCCGGTGAACTGGGGACTCAGGGTCAGTCCACACCTGGTGCCACACGCAGACCACAGCCTAGGGGACCCGACCCAGGCCTGGACGCCAGCCCACCCCAAGGCCACCCGGTGTCACAGGAGCCTCCGTGGCCACGCAGGGCGGGGGGACCAGGTGCAAAGGTCACCGCGGGCCCAGCCTGGGCTCTGTGACTGGACACAGCTGCCCTCCGCCCTCCGACATTGCCAGCTCAGGTCCAGGCTCAGGCTGACCACACGGGGACACGAGTGACACCATGGCCCCCACAGCCCGAGCAACGAATCTGGCGGAGGTGACCTTGAGGGGTCCAGAGCCCCGGGTCTGTGACTCGGGACTTTGGGGACTCCCATTTAATGGTCACTTGTGTCCTCAGCATCTGTGCACATCAAGCCCCAGGCAGCCTCTGAGGGGGAAACTGAGGCCGGCAGTGGACACCGTGCTCCCTGGCTGGGGAACTTGAGGGTCCAGGGCCTCTCCTGACCCCCAGGTCCAAAGGAAGCCGCCAGTGTCCAGGTGTGGCCAACCTGTCCTCCTCACGATCTTCCTGTCCTAGGCGGAGGGTCGTGGGCTCCCACCCGTGCAGGACTCAGGCTGGACGTCCATGGACGTCACAGCCATGATGCACAAAGCCACCACTGGGCCCCGCCAGCCCACACCGTCCCCAACCTCAGCTGCTCTTCTAGTTTATATTTTGGTGGCACCGGGATTCGAACTCGGCCCTTTGTGCTTTGGTTAGTTTTCAGATGGGGTCTCATGCTTTTGCCTGAGCCCAGCCTCAGACCAGCATCCTCCGGCCTAGGCCTCCCACATACCTGGGGTGAGAGGCACGCACCACCACATAGGGCTGGTTAATTAAGATGGGGTCTCACTATTTTTTTGCCCGGGCCTGGAACCTCGATCCTCCTCATCTCCTGAGTGAGGAGATTACAGGCGTGAGCCACCATGCCGGACCTCACCTTGTTCTTTGCTGATGGTACTTTGGGCAGGTGGTGGAATTTCTCTGAGCCTCAGTTTCCCTATCTGTAAATCGAGGGCAGCCCAGGTGGCCAGTTCTCTAAGCACAGCTGGGAAGGGGCACCGCGGGGTCCATGCTGCTTCCTGGGCTCGTCCAGCCACCCTCAGACCTCTCTGGCCCGTTACGCCACGATGGGCTGGGTTTCCAGGTGGGACGGCTTTGAGGGTCAGTCCTGCAGGGACCAATGGTGGCCTCAGCTGGAGCACTGGGTGATGACCGGGCCAGGCTTTGGGCTGGCGGTACCCGAGTAAGAGGTACCTGGCCACAGGAGGGTCACACTCCAGGCCGGGCGCCCCACGGGGGAGAAGCCGCTGGCTCCATTGTCCAGCTCTGCCATGGACGGGATCACCGGTCACCACAGCCTCTCCTCCTCCCCGTGGAGCCGTGACCCCTGTCCACAGTGGACAAGCGGCATTTGACAACCCGGTGGCCCCCATGGCTGCTGAAGTGGTCAGTGATGGCCTGCAGCAGAAGTCACCAGGACTGACCTGAAGTCAGCTGCCACTGCTCTGAGTCTGGGGACACTGAGGCCAGCAAGGGGACCAGGGGCTTCGTTCTGTAAGCTGGCCGCTGTCCTGAGCTGTCCAGCAAGGCCGGTCAACCCTGGTGCCCAAAGGACAGGCTGACGGTCCAGTGGCAGGCGGGTCCTGGGCCGAAGTCGGTGCTGTGTGGAGCCCCTGGTGGACAGGGCCACCAGCCTGGCACTTACAGTTGTCACCAGTGGTGCCCGTGACAGTTTGTGTCATTTGCTAGGTGAATTCGGGAGCAGCTGGCCGGGTCCCCGTGTGGGCGTCCTCCTGTCCACCTGCCACCACACAGCCGCTCCATTTGCGGTGTCACCTGTGACTCAGGGGGGTACGGGGACACTCGGCAGCCCAGCTGGGGACACCGCTCCTCTCGGGGGCTCGGTGTCCCGGGAGAAGGAGAAAGGAGATGTCACCCACTTGACCACTGGACGGCCGAGAGACCGGGTGACCAGGGCCGAGCCAGGCCCGGCCTTGCTCTGAGCAGCCCGGCGTGGGGGACCCGGCTGGCACCGACCCCATCTCTCTCTGGGGTCTCCCTGGATAGTGTGACCTGGTCCCTTGTGGTCTGTCCACCCTGGACCCCTGGCCAGGTGACACCGGAGGAAGGAGGCAGGTCAGGGGGACGCCGCCCGCCAGGGCCAGCGTGGGAAAGGCAGGACGTGGGCACAGACAGCAGAGAAAATAAATAAAAAAATATAAAAAAAGCAAAACCGAAGTCGACAGTTTTACCTGGGGGGGGTGGGGGGGGGACATGGACGCCCCGCTGCCCGGGTCCCCCAGGCGCGGGCCTGGGACGTCCAATCGCGGGGTGACGGCTCCACGCCTCCCACAAACCCTCAAATAAAGCGAGGTGATTTGCTCCCCTAGCAACCGCGCGCTCGCCCTAGCAACCGGGTGGCCGCGGGCTGCGCTGTAATCAGCCCGGAAATATTTCAATTACCGTGTTGATTTTAGTGGATTTGAGGAGCGCGGCGTGGAGGAGCCACATTTTCCTCGCGACCCTCAGAGGAGATATTGATTTAAACAGGTGTCAGCCGGGGAAGAGGAGGACATTTAGATGCGTGCCCGGGGGGGTGGGGATGACATTTGCTGTGTCGCCTTGAACGAAAGTGACCCGGGTGGGCTACAAATGTCACCTTGGAGAATTGTCTCTCCCGTCGTCACACGTCCCCCACCCCACCCTCTCCCTGAGGCTGTCCCACAGCGGCCGGCTGCCAGGGCCTGGGATGGGTGCTGTGTCTCCGGGAACACAGCAGCCTTTTGGTGTCCTGAGGCTCCAGGGCCATGTCTCCAGCAAGGTCAGGGTGGACAGGGACTGGCCAACGGGTCTCCTTTCTTCTCCCAGCCTCAGTGGCCTTTCCAGGCCAGGAGGACGGTGTTTCTTTTTTGGGGGGGGTGGTGAGATAGGCCTGTAGCCCAACCCTCCTGCCTCAGCCTCCTGAGTGCTGGGATTACAGGTGTGCATCACTGTGCTCGGCAAGGCAGGTGCTGTCTGAGGTCCCCTCAGCTCTGCTGTCCTCCCCGGGGTCCAGCCATCGTCCAGGCTGCTCAGACCCTGACCCAACATGGCTTCATGGACACCTGTGGTCATTCACGGCACCAGAAGCCACAGCCCAGGGTCCCCCTGACTGGGGCAGGGACAGGCGTGGCCTGTAGGGAGAAGATTGTCACCAAGTGCCACCCTGGACAGGATGCTGGTGTCACTGGCTGTCATGACGTAAGGGCACTCTGTCAATATCTCAACAGGTCCACTCAGTGCAGACCTGGCCTGGTCCCCACACGGTACCCGGCCAGCTCGGGGTGGACACAAAGGAGGACACCTGATTACAGCAAAAACGTCCAGAGACCGGACGCACGGGGCGGGGGCCACCTGACCCTGCACCCTCTTTCTGGGTACAGCAAAGGGGACAGAGGGGACCCTGCGAACCAGGACCCATGGGCAGTGTCCACCCGAACAGGGCTGAGCGAGTGCAGGCAGAACCAGAGGCCCAGCCAGGACTGCACAACCCTGTCCCCATCCCTGTCCCAAACGCTACACAACCTGTCACCCCAGCTCACACCATCTGTCCCCTCCCACCCTTCACAACCGTCCCCACCTCAGTCCCACACACTGACCCTCCCTCTCTCTCTGACCCCATCCCACTGCCCCCATCTTTCTTTTGCGGTGCTGGGATTTGAACTCAGGGCTTCACCTTGAGCCTCTCCACCAGCCCTTTCTTGTGAAGGGTTTTTCCGAGATAGGGTCTCGTGAACTTTGCCCAGGCTGGCCTCGAACCGCGACCCTCCTGATCTCTGCCTCCTGAGTAGCTGGGATTACAGGCGTGAGCGCCGGCGCCCTGGCAACCCTGGGTACTCCAGCCGCTGTGGCGTTTGGTGCCACACTGGGCATAAACAGGAGCTGGTGTGGCCAGGATGGTTGACGAGGACACTGAATTATACGGAGACGTCACACAGCGTCCTAAGGACAGCACACAGGACCCACCTGGACGTTCTGTCGTGGCCGGAGGCCTGTGCGGCTGGTGGGAAGATGGGGAGCCAGACGCCGGCACTCACGCCTGTA
This sequence comes from Castor canadensis, assembly GCF_047511655.1. Classification (NCBI taxonomy): domain Eukaryota; kingdom Metazoa; phylum Chordata; class Mammalia; order Rodentia; family Castoridae; genus Castor; species Castor canadensis. The sequence goes on along the minus strand of NC_133391.1, from coordinate 775,608 downwards.
ATCCCAGCTACTCCGGAGGCAGAGGTCAGGATCGCGGTTCAAAGCCAGCCTCGGGGAAATGGTTCCTGAGACCCCATCTCAAAAAACCCTTCACAAAAAAGGGCTGGTGGAGTGGTTCAGATGGTAGAGCTGCTGCCTGGCAAGGGTGAGGCCCTGAGTTCAAACCCAGGGCTGCAAAAAACCAAAAAAAAATGACAAAGACAGAGTGGCGAAGGACAGAGGCCCCCAGGTCCCTCACGGAGCATGGGCAGGACGACCCCGAGTTACGGGTGACGAGCCTCCGGGAGGACCCTCCCGCCACCGGCACCGTGAGCCTGGGCTTCTGGGGTTCTGGGGACAGGGGACAGGTGACAGGAGCCCAGCCCTGCCGCCAGCTCCTTGTGGACTTCAGACCCGTCCCCGACTTCTTGTCCCCAGAGCGGAGGCTCAGTGGGCGCGACCCCCAGAACGAGCATGCCCTCCAACCGCCCCCAGGTGCGTTTGTCACTTTTTTTTTCTGGCAGTGCTGGGGCTCGAACTCAGGGCCTGGCACTTGCTAGGCAGGGACTCTCCCACTTGAGCCACCCTGCCAGCCCTTGTCCCTCTGGTTAATTTTTAAGATGGGGGTCTCACTTTTTACCTGGGCTGGTCTGGACTGAGAGCTTCCTGTTTGTCCTTCCTGCTGGGAAGACACCTAGCCCCGCCATTAGTTGAGATGGGGTCTCTCGAACTTTTTACCCCAGCTGGCCTCCAACCAGGATCCTTCTCTGATCTCCACCTCCAGAGTAGCCGGGATTACAAGCGTGAGCCACCACACCGTCTCCCCACCGAGGCGCCCAGCCGTCGACATGGAGGAACCTCTCCTGCCTGACGGACAACGACCCCTGGGCCCTGGTGGCCACCTGACTTTACGAGCAGCCCTGCTTGGGGTCAAGGGGGAGGAGGGGGAGGACAGGGCCCAGCGCCTGGTTCCCCAGCCTCACGATCGTCAGGGATTAAAGACGTCACCCGGGCCAGCCCAGCCCAGGCCTCAGCGATGGCAGTGGACACGGCCAGGGAGGTGGTGGACGATCACTTCTGAGCGCCCGGAGACCAGGCAGGAAGAGTTGGCACCGCTGCCCTGAATGTTGAAACCCACGTCGTGAAGTCTGTCTCACAGGACAGAGCGAGGGACGGACGCGGTCACGTGGGGCTCCCCGAAGGCGAGGAGAAGCTGGGGACCCTGAGGCCTGGGCCCAGGGGACAGGATGGAGTCCCTGGGAGGCAGGCAAGGGTGACAGGTGAGGCACCCTGAGATGTGCAAGGCCAGCGTCAGAGCACGTCCAGCCTGAGGGCAGGTGACCAGTCTCACACCTGGAATCCCAGCTATGGGGCAGGTGGACAAGGGAGGATTGAGATTCAAGGTCAGCCCAGGCAAAAGTTATCGATGGAGACCCCATCTTAACAAACAAGCCAGGTGTGATGATGCACAGCTGTGCTCCCAGCTAGTCCAGAGACCCTGGCCCTCTCGGGTCACTGTGTGACCTCTCCGGACTCCTGGCAGGGCTGGGTGGGGTGGAGGCCATGCTGGGAGGTGAAGGACTTCTGTGAACCCAGGGCATCGGGGAGGCCTGGGACGCAGGCTCCCTAGGGAAGGGGACAGGACAGCTGTCCCAGGAGGAGGAGGACAGTGGCCAGCGGGGGACGGAGAGAAGCTCCACACACCCACATCCTGGCTGAGCCCCCGACCCCTCGTCCCCTGCCATGTGGCCTTCCAGCAGCACCCTTGTCCACGCCATCTCCTGCCCACCTGGTGGGTGGTGCCCAGCTGGCGCTGGGGACAGCGAGGCCAGAGAGTCGGGGACTCACCCAGCCGCTCAGAGAACCACACACGGGGAGGTGGCCGCGGCCCCGTTTCCAGCGCGGTAAAAGGTGACGCTCGGACTCTGTCACCCACAGCCCTACGAATGGCGCCAGCTTCAGGGGTTCCCAAAGAGGCCCTGGGGAAAACTGGACCCAAAACCCTGAAGGACCAGGGCCGGGTGTGGGGCGCACGCCTGTAATCCCAGTACTCGGGAAGCCGAGGATCACGTTTTGCTTGTTTTTTTCTTTTTTTGTGGCACCGGGATTTGAACTCAGGGCTTCACCTTGAGCCACTCCACCAGCCCTTTTTTTGTGTTGGGTTTTTGAGATGGGGTCTCGCAAGCTGTTTTACCGGGCTGGCTTTGAACCTCGATCCTCCTGCTCTCTGCTCGTGAGTAGCCGGGATTACAGTCGTGAGCACCGACACCCGGCTGGGATCTGAGCTACACAGAGAAACCCGACCTCAAAAAAAAACTAAAACAGGATGGAGCAAGCCTGAGGCCCTGAGTTCAAACCGAGAGAGAGAGAGAGAGAGAGAGAGAGAGAGAGAGAGAGAGAGAGAGAGAGAGAGAGAAAATGAGGGGGGGGCGACCTTTGCTCAGAGCTACCTGGCTCCCATCCTGAGGCCCAGGCCGCGACCCCCCCCCCGCCCCCGGGGGACCTGGAAGCCACATGGGGGCGGGGGGGGGGGGGCTCACGCTCTGTGGCGCTGTCTGTCCGCGCTGTCGCTCGGGCTCGGCTCCCGCGCGATAAATTGTTAATGAGCACCTGTTACCGCGCTAATGAAAGTGGAGCCCCATGTAAATAAAGGAAATTTAATAACTTAACAAGGCGGATTAAAACCCCAGCGTCCTCGGCAGCCGCCACCGGGCCGCCCCGCTCACGCCGCTGCCGCCGCCCGCCTCCCAAAATGTAATTAATATTTTAAAAATTTATAAAACTGAAATCAGAGGTCTTGATTGTAACAAACAAAATATCCATCTTTAATCTGCAACCCGAGGGTGCACGGCCCCCGCCCCGTTTCCTCCCTCGGAAAACACACCAGGATCCAGCCTGGGGCTGCGGAGCGGCTGGTCACAGCGACGGTGGCTCGCGGTGACGGCACGGGGCCTTGGGGCCTTGGGATGGCAGACGAGGCTCGGGTTCAGGTCTCAGCAGTGCTGGGCTGGGCTCTGACCTCCTGCCATTCTTCAGTACGGTCTTCCTCCTTATCTCTGGCCCTGTGGGCAATCCCTGGAGCAATGGCAGCTTTGCTGGGGGGCTGAGGTCTGTCCAGTTTGCCTACAGGAGAATTTAAAGAACCCCCCACCCAAAGCTTGCCCAAAGGGCCGTGCGCAGCCCACCAGGGAGGCCTGAACCTGGCCCAAACCAGACACTGACCGGACTAGGGGAGAAGCTAGCCAGCCTTGGCCTCCCCTCTGGAAAGCGGGGTGGCGGCAATGGTGCTGTCCTCTGAGGACCTCCGGCCTCCAGGAGGGGTCAGTTGTGCCAGGGGCTCCACATGAGCGTCTGTCGCCGGCTGATGCCAGGGGGACCGGCTGGGCACCGGGCAAGACCATGGTGCTTTCCACGGATCAGGCCCTGACCCCCAGCCGGCCACCCCTGGACACAACTACCCGGCCTTGACCACGGGGAAATGTGTCGCCTGCACCAGCTGAGGCAGACCCCGGACAGCAGCCACTGGTCATCAGTCAGCAAAGGCCACCTCTCGCTCTGCCATCTCACAGCTGTCCTGGGGGACCGCTGACCACAGCAGACATCAGGGACAGGCGTGCCCTGCCAGGACTGTCCTCTGGGTGTCTTGTAAGCCCTCTTCCCGCTGACCACATACAGAGGACAGCGATGGAGGGGGAGGAGACAGGCGGGGCTCAGCCACCTGTCCTCTGCCTGCCTCCCCACTGGAAGCCGCCATTATGCTCCTACTGTGTGCAAGGAAAGGTCTCCCCCCCATATCCGGCTGGAGGGACAGACATCAGACCTACACCATGACAGATCCCAGCCGGGTGTGATGGCTCACGCCTGTAATCCCAGCTACTCTGTAAGATCAAGGTTCAAGGCCAACCCTGGGCAAAAGAGACACCTCATCTTAACCAGTAAGCCGGGCCTGGTGGGGCACGCCTGTCATCCCCACTATGTGGTTCGAGGTCCAGGCTGGCCCAGGTAAAAATGTGAGTCCCTCCGTAAAAAAATTAAAGCAAAAAGGGATGGGGACGTGGCTCAGGTGGAAGAGCACCTGCCTCGCAAGTGCGAGGCCCTGGGTTCAAACCCCGGTGTCACCAAAAAACAAGCCAGAGGCCAAAGGGGCTGCAGAGGGAGTGCGCAGTGGGTATGGACAGATGGCCAGGGTGGACAAGCCAGGTCACCTCTGAGCAGAGACCTAAGCAAAGAAGGGAAGGAGCCATGGGGGTGCCACAGACCATGGCGGACTTACTGCTGTGTCTGGGAGGCAGGGGGCGGCCGGCGTGGCCAGAGAGAGGGGACAGCTGTGGAGGTGATCTTGGGGCTGGCTGTGGCCGGGGTCTGGAGCCCATCTCGTGGGGGGCTCCCTCCCGGATGGACCCCGAAGCCGGCCGATGAGCCAGGGCCTGGAGGGCCGGTGTGACTCCGATCTGCCAGCAACTGAACACATGGCCGTGTGTCCCTGCCGTGTGTCACCCTCCGTCCAGTCGTTCTTCATCGCTTGACCTCACTTTTAATTAGAGGCTAAATTATTCATGTCTTTTGATGGGAGCTGGGGAGGGCCGGGCCCACGCTCAAATCAAATACGAGTGGGCGGGAGGAAAACGGCCCGGCTGCCACCATGGCCGCTGCCCCCACATCCGTCACTCGGCCACTAGCAGGGCTGGACCTTGGCCACCTGGCCGCTGAGTCTAGGGTCTGAGGATTCAATTCCTCAAAGAGCGCGGAAGCTGGGGGACCCAAATGTGGGGTGCCTCTGTCCCCAGCTCCCCAGCGAGGGAAGGACGCCCGGTCATAAGGGTCACCCAGGCCGAGGTGGGCTCACACCTTCATCTTGGTCCCCAGGCAGCCTTTGGGGACCTGAACCAGGAAGGAAGGAAGGAAGGGAGGGGACCTCATCAGGACGCCCTGGTTTTCAGTTGAGGAAGATTTTGCCTGGTGTCTCTCCGTCCTGTCCCCCACGCCTGCCTTGGATGTCAGGCATCCAGGGTCCACGATGACCATGACTGGGCCGGGGTGGGTCTGACCCTGGAGGCTGGGGGCGTGGCCACTGTGTGGGCGAGGGCTGGGGCCGTGGTGTGGGCGGGGCCGGGGCGTGGTCTCGGTGTGGGCGGGGCCAGGTCATGGTGTGGGCGGGGCCAGGACCACACAAGCTCCGCCCCCGCCAGCCTGCCCAGAGCCATGGGCACAGTGATGGTCCCCAGCCTCAGCTCAGGGGTGGGAGGACAGGTCGGGGTGGCCATGACCAGACCCCCCTCCCCCAGATCAGATGGGGACAGTGAAGCTTGGAGCAAGTGTAGAACGGACCTAAGACCACACGAGGATGGAGCGGGTGTGATGGTGTCTTTGTCACCACCCTGGGTGTCTCTGGTCACTGGGTCCCTGATGGGAACACCTTCACCTTCCTCTCCATGCAGCCCTGAGAGCTCACCTCAAATGTCCCTTCAGCATGTCACAGAGCGGATCCTCAGCTGTCCAGCCCCCCCTGCCCCAGCCTCCTCCTGCTCCACCAGCACCAGCGCCAGGACCTGACGCCAGGCTGAACTGAGGGTCCCTGTGTGAACCCCCGCGTGGGAGGGGGCCAGGGAGGACCCTGAATGTCCCTGGGCTCCTCTGGCCGTGGGGACATCGTGTGGTCCGCAGCAGCCTGGCTGTGAGGCCGGGCAGGGGGACAGGGTAAAGGTGGAAGAAGACTGGTCCCTGTGAAAACAAGGGCCCCCAGGGCAGGTGTGGTGGCTCACACCTGTAATCCCGGCTCCTTAGGAGGCAGAGATCGGGGATCAAGGTTTGAGGATGGCCTAGGAAAAGTTAGTGACACCTCATCTCACAGAACGAGGCAGGAGTGGTGGGACAGATCCACAATCATCTCACCCCGTGGGAGAATCACCGTCTGAGGCCGCCCTGGGCAAAAAAACCATGAGACCATGAAAAACAACTAAGAGCTGAGTTCAAACCTAAGTACCATCACCAAAAAAAAAAAAAGGGGGGGGACCCCCGGGGTTCCTTGTTCCAGAGGAGCCAAATCGACCATCAGAAGTGAGACCAATGAGGGCAAAGTGACCGCCTTTGGCCCCTGAAGCCTTGTCCACCCTCCCACAGCCCACTCAGGTCACCCAGCCCAGGGCCCATCAGCCTTCCTGGAAGGCAGGTCCAGGGGGTCTGGTCGTGGTCACACATCTGCTCAAGTGCTGCCCTGCTGTGTGTCTCCAGGCGAGTGTCTGAACCTCTCTGGGTTCCACTTCCTTCTGTGGGAAGTGGACGGCTGCTCCCCACCGCTCAGGGCTGGGTACATGAGGGCTGGGAAGGGCTTTGACCTGTGGTGTCACCCCCCACAGGAAGGGCTTCCAGAAGGGCAGACATGTCTGGGTCAGGGGTCAGCTCTGCTGGTTCCTCCTTCCCATGCGTCCACCACACGCTGTCATTCCAGCCTGCTGGGCCCGCTGCCCCCTGCCCCCACACACACTCGGCGTCCTTTGTCCCTGGGCACCGGAAAGGTGGTCTCAGGCCGTTCCCACGGTGGCCCCCTGGCCAAAGAGGACTAAATCAATCTACCCTGGTGAACCCCCAGAGTGTCCCCTTGGGGACAGGACATGGCCTGCTGTGGGGACGAGGCAGGGCTTCTGGATTTGTCCACACAGTGAACCTAGGCACTTTCCCTTCTCTCTGCAGTTTGGGGAAGAAAATTAATTTACTGCAACAAGATTGTTCTAAAGTGTGTCCCCTTAGTGCCATCTGCTAAGTGACAGACATTTCCCTCTGAAAAGTGGCTTTGACGCGTGTGCGGTGACTTTGCCTCAAATGACTTCAGCACACGTCAACAGAGGAGGGGACTCGGGGGTCCCCCACACTCAGGATGGCTCTGTAAACAGCCTGAGGACCAGGTGTCCCAGAGCCCAGCTTGGGGACAGCCAATGGCATCAGACGCAGGACCGAGAGCACTGCAAGGGTGAGGGGCAGCGTGTCACAGATGTCACAAAACAGGACACAGGGAAGTCACCCAACCTGCTTCCAAACCACTCGTCCACCCTCCCTGGACCTCGGTGTCCTCATCCACGAGCCGGGCGTGTGGCAAGGTCATAATAACGCCAGCCAGGTGGCCGACACTGTCCAGCCCTAGTCCTAGTGACATTACAGCCCGTGGCTCCCAAAACAGCTGTTCAAATAAGACACTTGTCACTCAAGAAGAACAGGGAGGAGCGGGCGAGCAGGACGGCTGGGTTCCCTTTCTCTCTCTTTTTCTCAAAACAATGACTTATTTTTAAATAAAACAGTGGCTGCAGTCCTTGACCGGCCGGGCACCTAACCCTCCGCAGTCCTTTAAGGTGTCATTAAATGCCCCTTTGTGGGGTTATAATTTTGACTATATAATCAGATACTCGTGGGGTAATGACACCTAAAATACGTAAGAGATCTGGGCAGTCACCGACTTAATTAAAGAGTTAGGGGATTAGGGATGAAATGAGGGGGGGATTTTTTTTTTAGAACTAATTTTGTGGCTCTTAAAGATCTGAAACCCGAGAGAGAAAGGGGTTGATGGAGAAGACAGGAGCCAAGGGCAAGAGGTCACCTCCCCACCCCCCCGGGGATCTTCAGGTCCCCTGCAAGGCCAGGTGACTCCAGGCTCATCCCACTCTGTCCACAGGAACTTGAGTCCCCAAGGCTTGACACTGACACCCAGAATCCCGAGATCAGTGCCGGGCACCGGTGGCTCAGTCTATAATTCCAGCTACCCAGGAGGCAGAGATCAGGAGGATTGGGGGTTCAAAGCCAGCCTCTGGAAAATAGCTTGAGACCCTATCTCGAAAAAACCCAACACAAAAAGGGCTAGGGGCCTGGCTCAAGTGGTCGAGCACCCGTCTGGCAAGTGTGGTGCCCTGAGTTCAAATCCCAGTGCCACCAAAAAAAAGAGAATCCCAAAATCAGCCAGCCACCTTGCAGGCCTTGTCCCCTGTCCCATCCGTGGCCTCCTGGGTGTTTCTTGCACCCTAAACTACAGCCAGTCAGCAACACCAGCACCCGGATGTCCATCCAACCCTGAGGATGCAGTCTGGGGTCACTACCTGGGTGTCACATATGCCTGTCTCCTGTCACCTGTGTTATTAATGTGCTAGCTTGTCCCAGAGCCCCTGTACTGTCACCTTAGAGAGTTCCCTCAGAAAGGGACAGGGACCCGCCTGGAGACACAGCGAGAACGGGAGAACGAGGCCTGCCTGGCTGTCAGGAGCCCTCTGCCACAAGCCTCGTGGCTGGGGTGGACCACAGACCAGGGTCAAGCAAGCCACTCCCCTTACCTGGTGGCCGGTGGCCGTGTCACTCGCTCCTTCCCTCCCTTCCACCGCCTTGCCTTCCGGGTTGAGGAGACCAACGCTTAAGCTCAGTCGACACTTGCCTGAGGACTCAGTGTTGGTCGTGGCTGCAGAAAGTCCATCTGCCACCCAGCGCCGATGCCCGCTGTGTTCCAGGGCAGCGGCGGGGGACAGGGGAGGACGGAGCCGGGGTCAAATCTCATAACCCCATAACCGTTATTTACATAAATCTAAAAGCTGCAAACATCGCCCCACCCCCGTGTGGACCACGGTCACCGCGAAGTTTTCCTCCCGTCCCTGCGGCCAGGACCCCAGAGATGGAGGAAAATGGAGTCCTCCACCTCCCACCCAGGGCAGCCAGGCAGGGGACGGCCTTGATGGCTGCACGGGGACAGGAAGGACCCTTTCTGTGTTCTGGGCTGCTAGACCTGGGAGAAAGACTTCAAGGTCTTGATACAGAGTCACCCAGGGTCCAGGCAAGGCCACTGCGGGCGTCAATCGGTGGCGCCTCCTGTCAGCCTGATTAAGCCCAGACATTTGTTCCTTCACAGTCCTGAAGGCTGCAAGTTCAAGGCCAAGGTACTCCTCCCGAGGTTCGCAGGCCGTCCCTCTGCATGTGTCTGTGTCCTGATCCCCAGCCCGAGGGACGCAGGTCACCCAACACCTCACTGTAGGTTTTCACATTCCGAGGTTTGGGGCAGCAAGGACACAACTCCACAGCAGGCACCGTCTCCCCACGGCCCCAGCGCCACCCGAGGCGGACGCGTGAGTCAGGTCTGCTGGGTTAGTGTGGCCGAGAAACTCAGGCCCCGGTGGCTTCTTCTGCTGGTGACCCCGAAACCACACAGTGCAGAGACCCTGGTGGCCACCTGGCTCAGCTCTGGCCCCCTGGCCTTCAGATGCTTCATCTGGTGTGGTTGGGCACAGAGGATGGGGACATCCAAGTGACCTATTGGGGACCTGAGGTCACTCCCTGCAAAAAAGGGAGGGAGACTGCCCCCCCCCGCCGCCCATGGATTGCTTTCTCGGGGCTCACTAGGCTGCCTGACCAGTAGGACCTGCAAAAGTGACTCAAGAGTCAAGTGACAAAGACGGAGGTGAGGTCCCCTTCATCCAGAGACAGACCCTGGGTGACGGTCTGCCCTCGCCCTTCCTGACCCTCAGGCTAAGGGTTCTGAGCCCTTAGCCTGCTCTACCTGGGCCCTAAGTGGAGTAAAAGAGGGGGGAGGCATGGACAGAGGGCTTCTGACCTGCTCTGACCTGTGGGGCCGCCATGTCCAGGTGTCCAGTGCACAGGGGTCCCAGCTGGTGATTCCCGATCCAGCAGAAGCCCTTCCACTATCCACAGCCCCCACAGCCCAGAGAGGAAGAAGGGACAGGTCAAAGCCAGTGTGGGGTCAAAAGCCCCCTGACTCCCTTGTCAGTCCACACCGCCAGAGCTGCCCAGTGAGGCGGCAGCTGACCGACCATCAGAGCTAAGAGGACTCTTGAGAGCGGGGGTCTCTCGGCCCCCCACCCATCTCCCAGCCTGGACCCCATAAGTCCAGAGACCCAGCACCCCGAATCCTACCTCCTCCCACCTTCCCCAGCCTCAGCCCGCTAGTGACCGCGACTGGACCTGAGTCCACCCACCCTGGCCCTGCACCCCGGACACAAGGCTCCTGTGTCCCCTAAAAGATGGCGGGTGTGTCCCAGGCCATGTCCCTCTCCCTGGTGGACACTGGCCCCGGCCCTGTCCTCTGGGCCTCACCCCAGGTCCGCGGGGACCTCTGGCCATTTGCGAGAAGCGGGGGACAAGCCGGGCTGCCCACTCGGCCCTAAAGCGGCGTCAGACGGGGAAACTAAGGCTGGGGTGGCGGATGACAGTGCTGGCCATGGCCGGAGGGGACGCTGGCGATGGGGGTGACTCCCATTCTCAGCGGCTTAAAAAAGAAAAAAAAACCCTAAAAACCCAAACCAGCCGGGGTCACGGCCCCGCGCGCGGGCGTGCGGTTACGCCTCGGTAATTAAGTGAATAATTAAAAAGACTTGATTATCAATTAGCTAATTAAATAACGCGCTTGACTTTCGTATTCCCGCTTTTGCTATTTTTTTCCTTCCCTGATTTTTTTCCCTCCCTTTCCGCTCTTTTTTTTTTTTTTTCATTTTCGGTTAATCACTGTGGCCGCGGTAATGAGCCGCCTCGGGTTGCCAGGCAACAGCTCCCCGTCACCCGGCCGCAGCTGCAGCCCGCGCCCTGACGGCTGCGCACGGGGCTCGGCGCCCGGGCCGCGGGGGGCGGGGCCGGCGGCAGGGGCGGGGCCTGGAGAGGGAGGGGCGTGGCCCGGAGGAAAGGGTGGGGCCTGGGGAAGGGGCGGGGCCGGCAGAGGAACAGGTCTGGAGGGAGGCGGGGCCTGGAGAGAAAGGGGCGGGGCTGGAGGGAGAGGAGAGGGTCCTAGAGGCGGAAGGGGGAGGGTTCTGGAGCGGGGCGGGGTCCCCAGTAGGGAGAAAGGGTGGGAGGGGAGGGTCCCAGAGAGGAAGGGGCGGAGCCCAGGATGGAGGGGCGGGGTTCTGGCGGGGGGAGGGGAGGGGTCCCGACAGGAGAGCGGAGGGGGAACTTGGGGGGGGTGGGGGGCGGTCCGTGGCAGGGAGAGGAGGGGTGCTGGGAGGGGGAGGGGCGAGAGAGGGGGTCTCTGCAGGGGGAGGGGAGGGGGGCAAGAGAGGGATGGGGGTGTCCCTGGCAGGGGGAGGGGGTCTCGGCATGGGGAGGGGTCCCGGCAGGGGGGCTCGGGGCCCCCCCGCCCCCACCGCCACCTTCTGCACCTCACCCAGCGTGCCTGAGTTTCGGTCCCCAGCTGCCCAGCGCGCGGCAAGGCCGCGGCCTCAGTTTCCCCAGCGGTCACACAGCAGAGGACTGGCCGAGACCTCAGGCCGCGGTGGTGCGGGCAGGGGCCTGGCAGTGGGGTGCGGGGCGTGGGGCCGCGGCAGTGCTGGACCCTGGGCCAGCAGGTGGACAGGGCCCGGGTCGTGTCCCGCGGGAACAGCGAAGGAATGGGTGGGAGGTGCGCGTCCTCCGTAGGGTCCTGGGGACACTACTTGCGCCATGGGGCCCGCGTGGCTACCTCCGGTGTCTCAGGTTAGGTCCCGCCCGATGGCCAGCCCCTCTGTCCGTTACTGGGCCCCTGGGGGTCGGAGCTCGGGGCCACTGCCCTGGCCCCCTCGGCTGTCCCAGCGCCCGCGCGGCCGCCTCCTCCTCCGCCCGCCCGCGTTGCGCTCTGAATTCTCCAGAGTTACTCTTTTGTTGCCAGTTGTTTCCATGCCCCGAGGCCACGCTGTAAATGAGATGTTACATCGGCACCGAGCTAAGTAAACACTTTATAAATGAATAAATAAGTGAATAAATAACGACACAGTCATCTCGGGGACCCGCCCGGCTGCCAGGGCTCCAGCCTGAGGGTCCGCGCTCCCCGGTCCAGCCCGTGGGGTGGGCGAGGTGGGGCGGCGCCTGGCTGGTGTCCGAGCCCCCCAAACACACACGCACTCAGCCCAGTGTGGCTGCCCGGCTGCCCTACAAACCTTCACCCTTGGCCAAGTGTCCCTCGCCTGCCCCCCTGTCCTCCCTGTCCCCACCCTTCCTCCAGGCTCCTTGGCATTTGTCCCCCAGAGGTGGTTTGGGACGGAGCCCTACCATGCTTTTCAAACAAACCCGATCCAAGCGCTGTTAACCCTGGGTGTGCCACCCTGGGCTTGTTCTCAGGCATGACCTGGGTTGCTCTGGGTGGTCATCTCTGGGAGGAAGGCCACTAAAGCCATCAAGGTCCAGTCCCCCATCACCACACAGACATACACACACACAGCATTGCGGGGACTGACAAACTGCCACAATGCAAGGAAAGCAGGGAGCTCCAGCCAGCCACAGCGCCCAGTGCCGCCCAGCCTGGCCTCTCCCCAGCCGGCCTGCCTGGCACTGGAGGAGCCAGGCGGCTGCGCCATCCGACTCTGAACTTGGAAATTATGCGGGGTAACGAGGACAAATGAAAAAGCACTCATTGAGTAACTGATACCAATTATGAAAGCCAGCTTTGGAGCCTGGGATAAATGATAGGGAATTGGCCTGAGAGACAACGGAGCGGGCGTTATTATTTACGCCAGATTAAGAAAAGTATCCAATTTGCCGGCCTTCTCCCTCCCCGTGGGAATTGGTGTCAATTTTATTATTGCTCCTCCGATTTTAATATTGTCTAAATGAATTACTATTGAGCGAGATAGTCAATAGTTTAATGCAATTAATTACCTTTAAATCGCTTTGATATTTTATTTATTTTTTTAAGAGAGGGAGTCTTAACAGTAACTCCACTAAATATTTCTTTATAGGGAACTGGAGATTTTGGGTTATTTATTTAGTTTGCAAGGCCAGGGCAGGGAACTGGGGTGTCAGGACTTTCCCACTTACTAGGAAAGGACAGCCTTGGACCTCCCCCACCCCAGCGCCAATCCCAGCAAGTCCAGGGAGTGGACTCCACCCTGCACTTGAAGGTGTGACAGAGCAGCTGGAGGGGGACAACGGAAGTGGGGTGCAATCCACGTGTCTCCTACCCACCAAAGTGGGGTGCAGCCCAGGAACTCCTGCAGCAGTCTGGGCCTCTTTTATTTGTTTGTTACCAGTGTACGATCAGAAGGGACAATGACTCATGGGCCTTTCCTGCGTCTGATTTCTCTCTGGACCCTGCAGTGGCTCTGCCCTGGTTACATTCAGGTCTCCTCCTGGGCGTGGCTGTCAGAAACCAAGATGGCTCTTCCTGGCTGCCCTGCTTCTCCACCTCCAAGGGCACTGGCAGAGTAGCCTCAGGAAAAGGATGTGGACAAAAGGGGACAGCGAGGACCTGTTTATGGGGACAGGGAGCCTCATCTCTCCCCCACACCCCAAAGACCCCCAAGACTAACATGGGTACTCCAGTCCTTCCAGCACCTCAGAGGGCAGCACAGGCCAGCTCTGCAGGGACAGGATGGGGCGGCCGGCTGAGGTCCACAGATGCCTCACTGACACCTGGGACTAGCGACCAGGGGGTTGCAGTCCTTTATCTTTGGGGGGAGCAGCTGGAAGTTGCTACCCTTGGCCTCCAGCAGCCATTTCTACCCCACTGATCAGAGGCACAGTGAAGGGAGGACAGGGACTTTTCTCCCAGAAGGTCAGAGAGACTTCTCCATGGGACCTGGACACTACAGAGGGGCCAGTGGGGGTTGGCAGGGTGCCACAGATGGACGGCTTCGCAGATGGGGACTCACCTAGCTCACACTTTGAGTCACAGTCACAAAGATGGTAAGGGTGCAAGAGGGAAAACTGTGTTGTGTCTGATCTCACCTACGCAACAAAAAGCACTGGTGTGCAGGTGTTTAGGTGGCTTCAGATAGGCAAAGGGACACAGTGTGTGACCCAGACACCAAGTGGCCTCCCTGGAATGCCAGGACACCCCTGAGGATTGTCCTCTTCTTCCCACCCGGCTGCTCATCAGCCCCCAAAGAAACGCTGGACCATTCAGAGAAAATTGAATTCCCCCGAAAGAGCTGGGAGGACGGGACCTGGTATTTCATAGTGTTTTAAAAGTAATATTCCGTTTGTCGGAGCCGTGAAATAGGGCACCAGCAATGCTACAAGAAATAAAAAGAGTAATTTCTCAGTCAAGTTGCCTGCTTTCCGATTCAGGACTGGGAGGGCTGGAAGGAGCGTGGGTCCGGGGGTGGTGGCTCTGTCCCCTGGGCCCATGCCTGTCCCGCCCACCTCCAGCATCTGGGATTGACATCAGGGCACAGGTCCGGAAGTTCTCACACTTCACGACTCATTAAACGTGGGGCTCGGATTCCTTGGGGAGGGCGTGAGGGTGGGAGTTAGGCTGGAGGGTTGAGGTTGGGGGCAGCTGCCCGGTCCATCTCCGCTGGCAGCAGCTGGTCCGGAAGGAGGGATGGGGGCCCGCTCTCTGGGGACGACCCTCCCCAGGGCTTGGGAACTGTCTGGGTGCACAGCTCAGCAGACAAGGCCCAAAGCCCCCTTGGCTGGGGTTGGGGTGGACTGGCGTGACTTGGGAGGGCATCAAAAGCTTGGTGATTCCAAAACAAAACAAAAGTATGGTGTCCAGTTTTTTGCTGGGCCACTGGTGTGGGGGACAGCGAGGGGGGAGCAAGAGCTCTGGTCTGCAGCAAGATTTCGCTTGGAAAAAACCGAGAGGGCAGCGGCGGCTGGAGAGGCCCTGCCAGGCTCTGCTGGTCACTCTGGCCACCGAGGTCTCCGGACACGGCAGCCTCCCAGCCTCACCTCCTAATCCTCCCGTTTGATGGTTACCAATTCTGCCTTAATATCCAAAGGGGACAATACTTGGGAGCTTAAAATTACAATTGCTTCAACTCAATTTATGTGATGGCCGGAGCGCTTCCGTCCTGCCTCCGCAGATGGGTTTTCAATATCTTAAATGTTTAAAAAGGTTTTATTCTGTACTTACACTGAGTGAAATTAAAAAGAAACAGTAAAATGTTTGAAAATGAAGTGCATTATGTTTAATAAATTTAAAATGAACGAAGACTGCTATATTGCCAGCAATATCATTCCCTGCCCAAGGGCATTAATAAAGACTGGAGGTTTGGAGAGGGGAAAAAAAACACACACACAATATTTTCTATTAAAATTCTGCGCTGTGTTTCAATATTAAAAGGATATGTGATGAATTTCTGGTGCTACCCAGACGGGGTCAAAGAATACTCTCATTTCTTTCTGGTCAGCATTCTGTCGATAATTAATCAGAAGTAGTGTTTCTTAATGAAACACTTTTCATAAGGTGATAATTAGCAGGAGCGAGGCGGCCTGCACACCGTCCCCGCGAGCTGTCTAATAACCAGCCAGGCGCGGGTGGGCCCGGCCGGGGCGGGGGCCGCGGGGACCCTGCTTCCCCAGGGAAGGGACTGAGCCCTCACCGGTGAGTCCTGAGCGGCAACTGCTGGCAGACCCACTGAGGAGGATTTTTTTTTTCTTTTTCAGGCCACAGAAGGAATTGAGGGGGTGCCCAGGGCGCCAGGACCGGGGCCACCACCCTGCCCGGCCTTGCACTGCGCTGCGCCTGGGGCGCTGTGTGATTTTAGGCAAGTGGCTTTTCCTCTCTGGGCTCAAACAGCCTCTTTTGTAGGGTCTGGGGCTTGGAAATGCTGCTTTCGTTGGACACAGCCCCTTTTCCTGTCGAACTCCACCGTGGAGGGGGAGGTGGGAGATGGTCCCCCAATTCCCGGGGACCCCCCTGGACTCCCCGCACGCGCGCGGAGCCAGCCGAGCGCACAGGGAGCGGGAGGGGGCAGAGGCGGCCGCAGACGGAGGGGGATTATTAGCGCATTATAAAATTACTAAAAATAAATGGAAAACAATTAAGGGGTTCAAGAGTAAATAAAGTTAATGAAACAAAATTAGCAGCAATTAGCGGCGGCGCCCGCTCGCTCCCCGCAGCAACCCCCGCGTTTGGATCGGAGGAGCTCGGGGCGGGGAGCCTCGGGCGCCCCGCGAACAAAGGCCTCCCGCCCGCCCGGCGCAGCCGCTGGACACCCGGTGGACCCGGCCCTGCGTCTTGGCCCCAGTGTCCCCAGTCCCCGCCTCGACCCCCCCCCCCAGCCGCCCCCCGCGTCCCGGGCGCAACGCAGGTGCCGGGGGCCACCGGGTGTCCAGCGGGTGTCCAGCGCGGCCCGCGCGGCCCGGCGACGCTGCCAAGTTTCCGATAACGCGGAGAGGCGGGGTGCTGTGCAGATGGGCTTATCGATAGTTATTGAAAAGTCCCCCAAATAGGATTTACAAAACAGGCTCCTGCGCCTTTAATAGAATTCTAGATAATCTTTATCACAACAAGACACCCTCAGAATTATTTAAACAGATTGGACGGCTGCGGCAGCAAATTTCAATTATTCTAATGCTTTAATAAATGTGGTGCGTGTGTATTAAATTCAAGCTTCTTAATCCAAATTTTACGATTTAACTGCCCTGATTTTTCATTACTGCAACACCCACACGCAGCAATGGCCCGCTCCTTTCCCAGGGTGGGCGATCCTCATCCTCGCTTGCAAAAGCCAAACAGGGCAGCTGGGGAAAAAAAAGAAAAAAAACAGGGCGCCAGGCTCAGGGAGATCTCGGGAGAGAGAGACAGAGAGGCTGGACAGGCGCCATCGCGGGGCGGGGAGAGGGGAAAAAAGGACCGGAAAGGAAGGGGACAGGGGCCCTGGCACAGCTCCTTCCCTGCTCCCCAGCACACCGGCTCCACACTCAGCCGCTTGGCCAGGAGGCTCCCTTCGCGGAGGGTTCCGTTCTGGCCACTTCTGGGTGGCGTCCCCAGCAGAAAGGGGACAGGAGGAAGGGCCGCACCGTGGGCAGGCAGCCCTGGGCCACAGCGCCCCAGCTCCTTGTGGCCACCCAACCCATCGTGCTGGGGAACCGGCTGGGCCTCACCAGGGCCTCTTTCTAGGGCGGCCTTTTCCCTCCAGCCCCACAGCCCTCAGCCTGGGAAACTGAGCACCAAAGCCATGGTGCCACCCTGCACCCATCCCCAGCCCAGGCTGTCCTTGCCCCAGTGTCCCAGCAGCGGAGTGGTGTCCTCGGCCTGGACAACGGCACTGAGAGCCATGGAGCCAGCGCCTTCTCCATGCAGCTCTACCTGCAAGTGCAGAGAAGGCCGGGCTTGAGGGGACAAGCGGCCTGCTTCAGTTCAAGGTGGAAACTGAGGCCCGGAGCTCCTGGCTTGGATTTGTCTGGGCTTTCTCAGAGAGAGAGCCAGGGGGCTTAGCTTGGCTGGCAGAATAGGGCCCATGTCCCCAAGACTTGCCCAAAGTCCTGGCTTTAGAGAAAGGGTCAGAGCAGCAGGAGCCCAGCTTCCCACCCTGGCCCTGGCTCGGGTCCCAAAGTCGCACTGTCCCTCCCCTGCCTGGGCCATGGCCGGCCTGACCCGGCTGAGCAGAGAGTTGGTCTCCGTCCAGAGCCGTGGATCTTGCTCATAATCTTTGTTTAATGTTGCATTTCTAAGCTCCGTATTAAGCAGCGGTCTGGGCGGCTGGATATTTAGTTGTATATAATTTACACTCTGATCCTGAATCGATCCGACACCTCGGGATGGAGTCTCTCTCATTTTTCACGCTCCTTCCGAGGTGCCGAAATAATACCCTCTCATTAGGAGACTTCGAGGCCTGGCTAATTTATCCAAACTGTCAGGGGCTTGTACAACCTCGGGTTAAAAATAAATCAGCAAAGAAACAACACCCTCTCTCCCCACTCCCTGCAGCCCCCGCCCCATCCCCACCCCCACCGACCCGATTTATCAACAAAATTAAACCAGCTTGCATCTAACCGATTGACTAGCAAACAGCACTGTTCAGAACCCCAGCGACTGCCAGGGCCCCAGCCATTCATTAGACAACCAGGTCGGTTGTCTGATGCAATGGTTTATCTAATCAAACCAAGATTGCCTGGGGGTGGGGGGTGCCTCCTGCCTTGCACCCCAAGACCCCAATTTGGTTGCCAGAGGCCCTTGAAGAAGGTATCAGGTTCTGGACCAGCCCAGGCTCTCAGAACCCAGTAGCCACACTCCGTGCACCTTCCCTGCTGACTAAATCACCCGAGGTGAGGTCCAGCCTGGTACCTCCAATGCCGCACCCCCCCAACCCTAGCAGCTCCCTACAAAGCCCCCCACTTACTTCTCTGTCACCCCCAATCTGCGGCACCCAATGCACGTGGGGTATTTGTGGGGGACTGAGAGGGGGAAAGGATGGAGGGGGGAGGAAACCCTTTTCTTTCCTTTTGCAAAATTAAAAACTCATTAATCGACTCGGGGTGGTTGATTCAGAAGAGCCCGCCTTGCAAATGAGGCTCTTGAAATTACGTCGATAATTAATTGTGCAAATTTGTTTCTATTAAATAAAAATAACACGTATTGAAGAACTCAATTAGCATTAATTAAGCTTGATATCCTAATTTGGAAGTTGTATAATAGAAAACAAGCGTTTTAGAGGGTGTGTGTGGTTTTTTTTCCTTTCCTCGCTCCCCCCTCCTCCTCTCCTGCCTCTGTCTCCTCTCTCTCTCTCTCTCTCTCTCTCTCTCTCTCTCTCTCTCTCTCTCTCGTTCTCGGCTGGAGAGAGAGCGCTATAGCCTTTGGGCTGCTTCTCTCTCCTTGGAGACTCGGAAATGAGAAATGGAGATGGGGAATCAGGAGGCGCTAAATTAACTGCTTGATCTGCACTCATTGCCGCATACACAGCCCCCATTACGGGCCTTTCTGCGGCTGGCCTCTTAATATTCCAGGCATGGCGGACCGTCTAGATAGCAGATTTATCAAATGGGAAAATGAATGTCTGATGATCAGTTAAATTGAAAATCAGCGCCTGCATGACAGCTCGACCTGACACCTCCGTAATTAGAAAGAAAAATGATGGCGTCAGATGCATAATAGAGCAAAAACAATTTACACTCTCCCATAATGATCCAGCGTTCAAATTGAAAATTTCTCCTGGTAGTGATTGAATTCATAAAGTATGATTCATGAAGGATACAGCTCCTGGAGGCTGGCGCGACCAGATCGATGGATAGTTTGTCTAGAATCACACAGCCTGCTGCTTTTGGGGCTTTCAGGAAAAAAAAAAAAAAAAGCTAAACTGTTTAAGTAAATCAGTAATTTCACCTTAAGGACACGAGTGTGCAGCCAGCGATACTCCAGCATCGAGACTGCAAATCCATTAAACATGAGGTCCCCCACACCCGGTGCAGCCGCCACCGAAGTGAACAGCTGCAAATTGAAGGAAGGGAGACAATTTATCGCTGCCCGACAAATTGTTCACCTTAGATAAAATAACCGGCATTTTACGCACAATTTTCTGCTACAATTTCATAATTTAAATGACACTTTAAATACAGTTTAATGGGGGTGGGAGTGAGGAACTGAGGGGAGAGCTGACCGCAGGTGGAGGCCAGATCCAACTGGCCAGAGACAAAGAGGTCAGGGGCTGCTTTTTTTTGTTTTGGATGGGGGAGGAACAGAGCTCTGCTGGGGTCCCAAGGCTGGGGACGCACATCGGTTGACCTTTTGGGGAGCCTGAGTCCCCTTCCCGGCCAACTCCTGGCTTCCACTGGGGGAGACTATGTCCCCAAGTTGGGCAGCCAGCTTGCTGCCTCTCCTTCCTCCAGGCCCACCGCCCTCCCCCGGCTCTTCCTCCCCCTCTCACTTTTCTTTTGATCTAATTATTTTTCCTATAAGCTCGGTCTCCTAGAGAGCAAATATCAGAGTCACTGAGCGAAAATTATGTAAATATTATTAAAGGAACTCAACCTCCAAAATTCATTTGCGCCTGCACGAGGAGGAAAGCTGTCCTTCTTATTATTTTCAATTTATTTGCAAATAAAGGGCCTGATGACCAGGAGGGATCAGGGATATTTAACGAGGCTGTAAACATAATTCCACTGTGCTCAGCCTCGCTGGAATTAATGGTTTTAATAATTGGGTTCCCAATTTCTTAGGGAATTGGTGGCTTTTGCGCCACCGAGGACCCAGCCAGGGCCGGGGAAGATTGGGGCTGGTGGGTTGGGAGGTTTTGTTTAATTTTTTGGGGGGGGGTGGCGCAGGGATTGGAGGGCTGCTGGTGGTTCACTTGGGGTGGGGCGGCTGCGGGCAGGGGAGGGGCGCGGGGCTGGCTGCAGGCTTCAGCCAAGTTTGCTAATATTTCTTCACTGCAGATGTCCTGAAGCCCCCGAAGGGTCCCCTGGGGACCCGGACCCTATTAGAACAAATGTGCACTGCTTTTGTAAAGAGGCGCGTTGGCGGCGCCTGTCCTATTACGGGCGACACATGATCAATAGGTTGATAACGTAGCAACATCAATATAAGCGACAGAACAATGAGGGATATCATTGGGCATCTATCTTAATATAGCCGGCTACAAGAGCGCGACAAAGAGTGCAGCTCATGAAAATTCCGCCCCACGATTCCCCATCTCCGCTCCAATATGCGCACGCACTCCCCCAGCTGCTGGCGCCATTACGCTCCGATTTCAATTTGACACCCCAGCCTTTCATGCTAATTCTATTATTGTAGGAAGTTTATGTGATTTCATATCACAAGAAATCGGTAATGTATAATAACCCTTTGGGCAAGAAACCCAGTCCCCGCAGCAACCACCGGAAAATAATTACTTTCATATCAAAACTCTGCAGGAGCCCAGCGGCCCGGCCCTCGCAGCCCCCGGCTCCGTCACCCCGGCGTGTGCCAGTGCGCGCAATGGAGAGGGGGTGCGCGCGGGGGGGCGCGCAATGGAGAGGCAGGAGGGGTGCAATGGGGAGGGTTGTGCGCGGGGGTGCGCGCAATGGAGAGGCGGGGGGGGGCGGTTGCGCGCGCGCCCTTGCGGGGGTGCAGAAGGGGGGAGCGCGGGGGAGAGTCGGGGAAGGGGGAGCTGCGGATGCATAAATTTGTTCAATCAGAAAACACAAACACACAAGCACACAAAAGGAAGCATTAAGCGCAGACCTGGGTGGGGGGAGAGTGAGGGGGGGACATGGACGGGAGGAGGAACGGCCGGGTGGGGCCGCTGGGCAATCTGAAAACCATGGACCCCCAGAGTTTGCGTTTGACCAGCTTTATTTATCAAAAATGGTACATATATAAATATTCTTAGAATTTTTGCATTTTACAAGGCTGAGGATTCTTGTTGTGGGTTTGTGTGGTGCTGGGGAGCTGGGGGGTCTTTTTCTCCCTCGGAGGAAGAAGAAGGAGAAGGAGGAAGAGGAAGAGGAGGAGAGGGGGGTCTCACCCCAAGACCTGCGGTGGCTGCCTAGGTCCGAATCATAACAGCGTTTGTGTTTGCCTTAAAAAAATAATAATAAAGGAAGAAAACAAGAGGGAGGGGAGCAGTGTGTCTAGAGCCGATCACCTGATTCGCTGCGGGAGTCGGGCCTGAGCGCGCGGGGCCGGGTGCCTGTCCCTCAGTCCATGTCCAGCTCCTCGCCCTCGGCCGGGCCGGGTCCGGCCTCTGCGCCCGGCGGCTCCGCAGTGGCTCCGCAGGTGGCCGTGTCCCCCTCGGGGCTAGGAGCCCGCGGGCCTGGCGAAGTCGCGAGCGGCTGGGGTGGCGGGGCCGCGGGGCAGGCGCTCCCCACGTCCCCCGCGCGGTCCCCCGCTGCGCCCTCGGCGAGGTCCCGGAAAGGCGCGGGCCCCGGGGTCCCCGGGGAGGCGACGGCGGCGGTGGCGTCGGGGCTGCGGTGCGCGAAGGCCGGGTCCGGGGCGCCGCCGGGTGCTGGGAAGGCCCCGAAGCTGGCGTGCGCGGGGGGCGCGGGGGGCGCGGGCGGCGCAGGGGGCGCGTCCTTGGGCACCAGCTCGGGGCCCGCACCGCCCTTGAGCGCGGCCTGCGGCACCAGGAAGCCAAGCGGCTGCGTGATCGGGTACAGCAAGAAGTGGCCCTTGCCCACCAGGGTCCGCGGCGCGCACGGCAACCCGGGCGCAAAGTCCAGCCCCGCAGCGGCCGCGGCGTTGGCCGGGGTGGCTTTCCTGCGCGGCGGCGAGTCGGACAGCAGGCTCTCCACGCTAAATGGGCTGGCCTTGGGCAGGCCCGCCGCTGCTGTGGCTGTCGCTGTCGCCGCCGCCACCACCACCCCGGGCACGTCCTTGTCGCCAGGCCGGCCTAGCCGCGGCTGCGGGCCGGCGCCGCTTCTTTGGCTCGGGTAGAAGGCGGGGTCGCAGGTGCCGGGCGCGGGCGGCTCGCCGGGCGCTGCGGGGCCCTTGGCCGCAGTGGCCGGTGGCGGTGGCGGCTCGGGTGGCTCTGGGGACAGGCCGCCGCCGCCACTGTCGCTGTCGGAGCTGGGGGCGCTGTGCAGGGAGAGGCCGCCGGGCGAGTGCAGGTGGCGGCTCTGGCTTTTGAGCAGCTTTTTCTCGTGCTTGCGTTTCTTCTTCTCCATCTTCTCCAGCTCCTTGCGCGCGATCTCCTCGGGGTCCATGGGCTCCCCGCTGCACGTGGTCGGGTGCGAGTTGTGCGCTGGCCGCCCGGGGCCTTTCTTGGTGTTCTCCTTCTTCCTCCACTTTGCCCGGCGGTTTTGGAACCAAACCTAGAGCAGCCGGGACAGGGGAGAGGAAGGGACAATCAGGCGCGGGAGCTGCGGGCCTCCCATGTCCCCCAGCCAGGCCTCCGCGCCACCTCGGCTCTGTCCCTCCGGGGCTGGATGGCGACCCTCGGGTTGCAGGTTACAGCGGGCAGCGTCCGCCCACAAGGCGCGCAGACCGGGCCTCCCAGGGCAGCTTCCCACTCGGGCTTCTCACCTCGGGCCCCTTGGGAGCCGCCCATCGTCAGGCCAGGCCGGTGGGGCCCCGCGACCCAGGGCGTCCATTCCGGGTCAGGAGGCAGAGCAGGGCCCCTCCTCGCCCCTTTTCTGGTTTCCTTCTTAGGGCTCCAGCTCTAAGCAGCCTGTCCGGCCTGGCGATGACCGTCCTGCGCTGGGCCCGTCCACACCTGTCTTCGGCCCCCCCTGGGGACCTTGTCAAAGCCCAGATTTCGAAGTCTCCCATGAAGGGAAATCTGGCCACGTCTTCGTCAGGAAGGGCCTGTGGAGTCCAACTTGGTAGGCCTCCTGCAGCCTCCCTCCCCAGCACAGCTACCCCTCCTCTTTCCTGTGAGCTCTGGACCGGGGACCCAGCGCCTTCCGGAACCAGGGTTGGCAAGCAAGGCGAGAGGCTGGCCACCAGGCCCCGGAAGGAGGATCGGGGGCCCATCTCGGTTCTTTCCTGAACTCTGCAGGCCTTGTCCTGAGGAGCTATGCAGGACTCCAGAGGGACAGCAGCCCTGTACCCTTGCTGCACCTCCAAGCGCCACACACCCGAGTCCAATCTCGGGGCCTTGGGCAGGGATTCCCTTCCCCAGAGCGGGACAATTCAAATTCTTTGTTGTGACCATGGCACAATAGCGCACCCAGCCTGTTCCCTGGGAGTCCTGGGTGCAGAATTTTGGCACTGATTTGAGACCCCCTGAAGGCTCAAATGAAGGCAGAACCTGACTGCCTTTCCCCCCCCCCTTTTTTTTAAAAACTACTTTTTTGGCGTGAATTCCAGGCTGCCCTGCCACCGAGAATTACTCATTACCGTGTTAGGGGAAATGGCCGGGTCTGGACTTCACTTAAGACACTTAGAACAAATTGGATAAAAGGATTTCCAGACAGAGCAGGTCGGGCACAGGACCACGGCTCCTTTGGAGGCCGGATATTGGTGCTAACAGGCATTTTGCCAGCGTCTGTCGCCAAGCCGGACACCCACAGCTGCGCACCGCACCCACCGCGCACCAACCCCCCCAAAAGAGGTTTCTGTACCCCGGAAAACACCTAATTATGCGCAGATCATTGAAATTGTAACGCACCAAACTGACGCTGTTTTTTAAAAAAGAAAGCGGCGATCCAGCTTCGAATGAAATCAAATAACGAGCTGAGAGGCGAGGAAAAAGATACAGCCGGGGACATTTTTCTGCTTCCCACTTCGCGACCTTGTTAACCGTGTCATTTCCCCGGCCCTTGCTCAGCGACGCACACATCTGAACATGTCACCCGGCCGCTCCAGAGAGCGACAGGGCCTGGTCCCCTCCACTTCCCGCCTGGCCGATTGCTTTTCGCACGGCCGCGGCGAACCACAAGCCGTTCCCGGCTCGGACGCAGACGCTGTCCTGGCTACGTCGCCAGCGTCCCCAGGCCACCCCGGCCTGGGCGGATTATTCACCTCCAACTCCGCCAGGGGACTCAGTCTTATGGTACCCGGGGTTGCGGGGCGAACCACTGCGGCTGGAGGCGGAGCCGGAGCCAGGGATCGCGTCCCGCCACCACCCAGAACAAAGGCGCGCGCTGCGCTCTGCAAGCCGAGTGCGGGACAGCGGCCCCGCGGAGGGACAGACAGACGAACGGACTGACGGACAGGCTCGCGCAGCTCCTTTACCTGCACGCGGGACTCCACCAGGTCCAGGCGCAGCGCCAGCGCCTCGCGCATGAACACGTCGGGGTAGTGGCTCTCGTTGAACGCCTTCTCCAACTCTTCCAGCTGCCAGCCAGTGAAGTTGGTGCGGGTGCGTCGCCGCTTGCAGCCGGGGCTTTCCTTGTCGGGGTCCCCCGAGTCTGCGGGGCACGCACAGGACGCCGCGGGGCTCAGCCACCAGCCCCATCCACCCACCCATCCATCTATCCATCCGTCCATGCATCACCCACCCACCCATCCGTCCATCCATCCATCCGCCCATGCGTCCACCCATCCGCGCGCGCGGGGCCGGGGCGCACGGAGACCGGAGCCCGTGCGCGCTCACGCCTTGTCCCCCACCCCGCCAGCCAAGCCGAGCGCCGGCCTCTGCACCCCAAAGCCCCTTTCCCCGGGCCGCCCAGCCTACCTGATAGCTTAAAGGGCTGGCTGTCGCCCCCGACTCCGCAGGCGGCGGGCAGCAGCGGCGTGGGGTTGACCACGGAGGCGGCGGCCGCGGCGCACGAGCCGCTGAGCAGCCCGTCGATGGAGAAGGGCACCGAGGCGGCGGCGGCCGACTGCAGCTGGTGGCCGGCCAGCTCGTACACGTGGTGGTGGCCCAGCGGGTAGGGGAAGCCCACCACGCCGCCCAGCGAGCCCCCGAACTGGGCATGCGGGTGCTCCAGGAGGCGGCCGTCCATCATCTCCTCGCGCGGGGGGCCGGCGGGGCGCGGGGGCGCGGGCCGGGGCCGGGGCGGGCCAGCGGCGGGAGGCGACGGCGACGGCGACAGGGACCCGGAGCCTCACTCATGCTTCGCCCGCGCTCGGCGCTTTACTTTATCAACATCAAGCCTCCGGTAATTAGCCGCGGCCCGGGGAATTTGGGGCCAATAAGAAGCGCTAATCGGCGGTGACGTCACAGGCGTGCGGGCGCAAGGACACGCTCCCCGTATCGATTGCTAATTACGCCTGACACGCACCTCAATAAACAGCATCGCGAGCTGTCACAACACGACGCGGGGGGGCGGGGGCGGGGTCCCCGCGCGGGGCCCGAGGCTCCCGGGGGTGGGGGCGGGGCGCCCCCCGCGAGCCCCCCACTTCCTGCGCCCCCCGCCCCCCCGCCACCCACTAATAGATTTCCCTCTAAAACGTCCGCCGGCGCGGTGCGGGGTTTTCACCAGCAACGCCGCACGCCCTGAACCTTTAAAGCGATGTCGTTCCAATTACAGGGAGACATTGAGCGGCAAATAGACGGCCCAGTAATGGGGGATTCATCACCCGCTCCTTCCGAAACTGTCACATCGCATTGGAAAGTACAAGGCTCCCCGCCTCCTCCCGGCTGCAGGCGGCCAGGGGAGGACGCGCGGGCGGGGAGGAGGATCAGGGGACAGGAGGACGGGAGGACAGGGGGACAGGGGGACAGGGGAGAGGAAGAGGAGGAAGAGGAAGAGGAGGAGGAGGAGGAGGGACGAGATGAGGGTGGGGAAGAGGGGATAGGAGGACAGGGGAGGACAGGAAGATAGGGGGACAGGAGGGCGGGAGGACAGGAGGATGGGGGACAGGAAGGCAGGAGGACAGGGGAGAGGAAGAGGAGGAGGGACAGGACAGGGGACAGGGGACAGGGGTGGGGGGAGGAGGAGGAGGACCAAGGAGGGGGAGGAGGGCACTTCCACAAAAGTGGGGTCCACTTTCCCCCATCCCTACAAAGACATACTTAGCGCCCTCTGCCACCCCATGGATAAAAACAAGAGTGGGGGCACTTGAGGGGGCACCCTGACCCCATCTTACCCTCACACCATTAAAAAACCCCCCATCCCAGGGCAGAAGAGGGGTGTAAAGGAGGAAGGAAAAAGTAACTTTGGGAAGGTAGCCAGCCAGGCCCACTAAGCACATGAATAAAAAACACAAACAAAAAAACCACAAATTCATCTCCCTTTGACTCGGGGTCTGAAGAATGGGGCTGAGGTGCCCAACACATTTATTATAATTAAATTATGTTCTCAGTGACGTGTCACTCCCTTCTCCACTACAAAATATTGATAGGCTCAAAGCAAAATCATGAAAGGACATATTACATAAGCAGGTAATTAGGACTGTGGGCAGAGGGGGAAGAAATTTGGATACATATGTGTGGATATGTATATATGTCTGTATCCTTCATTAAAAAAAAAAGTTTGTCAAGGGTTGGTGGCTTTTTGCTGGGCCCTAGCGTGTTGACCTGGCTGACTGAGTCCCTCAGCGGTGCCCCAGCCAGGCCCGGCCCAGGAGGGAGGAACCCTGCCCGGGGGGCCTCCTGACCGTGGCCAGTCCCCAGCCCCACCGCCTGGAGCGTCACGCCCCAGGGCAAAGCGACAAATTGGCTTTTGGTGTAAGTGTCTTAGGCCAGGCCGCCAAAGCCCTGAGAGGGGGCGAAAGCAGAAAGGCAGGCCAGAATTTTGCTCCTCTGTGCAGTTTGTCCCTGCCCACGTGTGTCCCCTTGGGGAAGGGTGCCCAGAGACGCTGGACTGGACGGAGTAAGGGATCAAGGCCGCCCACCCGAACCAGCTTAACCCAACAAAACTGGAATCCCAGGCGACTGGACTGAACGGGACT